>NC_056728.1:81922499-81942499 GCF_019279795.1 Protopterus annectens
CCATAAACAATATTTCTAACAAAGTATTTGTTTGACTTTGGTCACAAACTGCCATATTTGTTTTATGAAGTCATACATTTAATAAAATATTGATGTTACCAGTTTGGAAACAGAATGTTATACTAATGAATGCAATGCAATACAATGAGCTTTAAGACATACACAATATTGCCAAGCTCAACTTATTTTGGAAAATGGCTAGTATAAATTTTAATTTCTGGGTGTGGATTTAATTATTTTCTCTGTCTCCTATACCCAACGATATTTTAATTGTTATATACATCAGCATTTTCAAGTCTTGATAAGCAGACACTATTTGTAGGAATGGTTTGTATTTTGTTACAGTCATGCTATGGTCTCAGTACTATGGTTACAGTATACACAATGGGACAGACCTCTCAAATGTTCAGATTTTCACAGAATGCCCAAATTCTTGCCTCATATTTTGGGTCTGTTCCTCATTTTTTTTTCAGACTTCATATCCTACATAAAATCCATGGTAACACAAATTCTACTGTTCTATCAACTTTCTGTGTTTATAAGAGCAATATTTAAAATTAGTCCCTTTTTTGCCCCACCCAATTATTTTAGGCTTTGTCCAGACTTCTTGCACTAAAAGTTTGAGAGGTATTCAATAGAAAATAATACCAATGTACTGAACAGTCAATATTATTTCTGCAGAGAAGATAATTATGAACTATGTCACACGTTACCGTGACATAAGTACTCCAAAATAGTACAATATTCATCATTATCACCATAATCAACCTCTTCTTAACCATTTTCTACAAAGGACCAGAGTGTTGCATCAGTACTCACCATCGCTCTCTTAAATCCCACAGTCCTACTTTCTTCGATACTCATGCCTGACTGTTGCAGATCTTCTCTCACACAATCCCTCTACCTCTGCTGGATGCACAACACATCTCCTCTTGTCTCCTTCTGGTCTGTCAAAGTCGTCATAAAAGGACCAATGTGATCACAAAAAAAATATCAAGCCAAATAAAACTCCTTTCCAAAGCAACATTCATAAAGTAAACATACTAGTTTACCTCAGCTTTAAGTAAAGCAAGCACTACAAACCTCAGTGGTATTTGAATATCCTTGGACATGTCATATCCCTATCCTCTCTGACACTGGCCAATGAACTGATGCCACACCCTTGAGTCAACATCTCATTGCATAGGAGTATACATAGAAAACTCTTCATATAAGCTATCTTGTTTCTTTGGAATGGTTACAGTTAGCTACTCCTCTACACTTACATTTGGGCTTATGTTTAACAAAGCAAGTGCCACAGTGATGAGGCATAACTAAATCGACAAGGACATCTGTAACCATCCACGCTGACCACACATACTTGGCAAGTACCCTGAAAACGAACAGCCAAACTCCCCAACAAATTCTAGAATTTCTTCAAAGTCTGCCATTATGACCAGTATGTATTATGCATACACAACTGCCTCACCATAAAAAGGATTTACAATTAATATTTAGTCAAAAAGATTTCCCTTTTCTTAATTATCCCAGCAAAGATAATCCAGTGAAGTGATCTGCCCATCAGATGCAATTATACAGCTAAACTGGAAGCTAAGCTGTCTCCAACAAAGACTGGAACAGACGGTCAAGAGGAGAAGGTTAACACTTGCACCACACCTCCAGCCGCACAGAGACCTACTAAAACAGCACTGGCAAAAAATACACATAAATACACAAAATCATACTCAGAGGCTCTAAATAAAAGCCTGCAAAAGCATCAGAAACCTCCAAAGCAGACACCCAAACAAACTGCACCTCCAGTCACAAGCCAGACAACACATAAAACACAAAATCAATGTGCCACACAATCACAGCCCTTAAGGTGAAATAACATACCCAACACACTAGTAATAGGTGACTCTAGTCAGGCACACAGACGTCCCACTCACCAGGCTAAACAAGCAGAAGGTTACTGTTAGCTGCCTGTCGGGAGCCAGAATCTGCCACATAACACAAGCACTCAGGTCAAACCAGAACAAGTACAAATACGACTCTGTCAATGTTCATGTTGATGTGAATGACCTGAGACGTACCTCCCTGACTACATGAAGAGACAGTGAAGAGCTCTCTGATCATGTAGCCCAGGCTGGTATGACCCTGACCAGCCCTCACCAAGAATGATACCTCAGTATAAAGAAAAAATGATAAATTTCAACAATTGGCTAAGCTTCTGGTGTCATTCAAAGGGTATCCAGTGTCTGTCAGCCTGGGGTGACATGCTCGACAAGCCGCATTGCTTTGCAAGAGATGGCTTGCACCTGTCACCCCTAGGCTTTTGAATACTGGCCAAGGCTCTTGCTGCCCCCCATAGTGCCTTTTTTAGGCAAGGCTCAAAAGTCAAACCCACCTCCGTAAACAGCACAATAAACAAAAACCTGAGGGTTATGCTATTCTACGCCAGGAGTTTAAATCTCAGAATGCATGCGCTCGAAGCACTCCTCAGTATAGAGAACTTTGACATCTGTGCAGTAACTGAAACCTGGTTCAAGGCTCCTGACAGCACTCCAGCACTACCAGACTACAACTCATATCACACGTTTCGGCCACAGAACACAGACCGAAACACAAAGGGAGGGAGTGTATCCATATTCATCATAGATACCTACACCTCCAGGTTAGTGGCGCAGCATGATACCTCTGAGATCATCCATGTGCAACTAACACCGGGCAAATCTGCAATGCAAATTGTGGCCTGCTACAGAAAACCCTCTATGACCCAGGATCACCACTCCACCTTTCTGGAGACACTGGAAAACATGAAGGTCCTACCAAACACCCTGATATTGGGTGATTTCAATTACCCTACCATTCACTGGGAAAACTACTCTAGTACAAACTCCCAGGCCCAGCACTTCCTGGAATTCATCAACTCAAATGCCCTGAATCAGCTGGTAAACTCCCCTACCAGAGGTGAAAACATATTGGACCTGGTCATCACCAATATGGGTGACAGGTGTTCCACACCAGAGGTCAACCAGTCACTGGTTAGATAAGACCATAAACTAATCACTCTGGGATGTCCACACCCGACCACCACCCCCAAGTAAGGAAACCACAGTAAAAAACTTTTCTAAAGCAAACTTCACCTTACTTAAGACAGAGGTGGTATGTTTCACAGCCCCCACGCTAAAGGATAACGCTGCCCAAGATGCAGAAACTTTTACAAATGCACTCTATGAGAACCTACAAGGATGCATGGATCGTGCCATCCCTAGCAAAACCAAGACTCAGAAGAGAAGGAAACCAGTTTGGTGGACCCCTGCTATAAACAGGCTATACAAAAGGAGGAAACTAGTTCAGAAAAAAAGCAAATCTCAAGAAGGAAAGACATCCCTTATCAGTATCAGTAAAAAACTAAGGTCCCTCATGAAATCATCCAAGGCCAGCTTCGAAAGAAAAATAGCCAAATATTCAAAAGATAACCCCAAAGCCTTCTTTAGCTATGTTAAGAATCTAAGTGGTAACTCGCAGATATGCACTGAACTAGTGCAAAATAGCACAAAATATACTGAACCTACAGATATTGCCAACATCCAGGCAGATAAGATTCAGTGCAAACTTCACCCCTCTCTCCTCCAAAAGGGCCCACAACAATACCGGAAAAGTGTAGTGTCCCAAAAATCACAGATGCACAGGTGAAAACAGCCCTTTCAAAAGCCAAAAACACAGCGTCAATGGGACCAGATGGTGTCACAGGCCGAGTCTTGCACAAACTACAGAAGGAACTAACCCCCACCCCCACCTAAACACGCTGTTCAACCTCAGCCTCTCCACAGGCTACGTGCCCGTAGAATGGCGCACAGCAATGGTTACTCCTCTCCACAAAGAAGGGGCTACAACTGACCCTGGTAACTATCGCCCCATAAACCTGACTAGCCTGGACTGCAAGGCTATGGAGCGCATCATCATGGAACTCATTAACAAAGACATTGGGAACCTCCAACTTGACCCGACCCAGTTCGGCATTTTTAAGGGCAGATCATGCCTACTAAACCTGGTTGACTTCTTTGAGACAGTCACCAAGGCCACAGACGAGGGAAAGGTGGTTCACACAGCCTACCTTGACCTCGCCAAGGCTTTCAACACCATCCTCCACTCGGGAATTACAGAAAAACTCACCAAGCTGAACATAAACCCCTATGTCACAAGATGGGTTGCCAACTGGCTTACAGACAGAACTCACATGGTAAGAATAGCGGGCTCCTGGTCCGGCTTTAAACAAGTCACAAGTGGTGTCCCGCAAGGCTTGGTCCTGGAGCCCCTACTGTTTGGCATATACTTCTCAGAAGTACAGGCAAACACAGGAGGACTATGACTAACCAAGTTCACTGATGACTGCAAACTGGGAGCCATAACTGACTCTCTGGCTGACACGGACATTCTCCAAAAGGGCCTTACTGAGAGAGACACCTGGTATCAAAGTCATGGCCTCAAGCTAAATGCCAACAAATGCATAGTCATCCTGTTTGGGAAAAACAAAACACCTACGAATTACCACATATGTGGCAGCCCCCTTAATACAGAAGAGGTAATAAGAGATCTGGGGAACAAGGTAGATAGTAATCTCCCCTTTGACAATCATATTGCCAAAGTAGTTAGGAAATCCTTCTATGTGGCCCATCTAATTACTAAAGGGTTCGCATCTAGAAATAAAGAGGTTACATAGTGCCCCTCTACTCGTCACTCATTAGACCCATCAGAGTGCAATGCCCCATTTCGGATGTGCCTCAAGACACTTCCAACAGCTGGAAAGACCACAAAAGTACCTCACCAAGAGGATTACTGCCCTCAAACATATGTCCTATGCAGCCCGACTGAAAAAATTCCGGCTGTACTCAGTGGCATATCACTTACTCAGAGGTGATCTCTGCCTGACTTAAAGCCGTGTCCAACTCAGAATTGATGGACATGCTCTACCTAAAGAAATCCAAGTCACTGCGAGCCACGCTCTCTAGTGAGCTAAACCTCACCACAACAATAAACAGAACATGCTGGAGGGATAGATTCCTGTCACAGAGACTCCCCATGCTTTGGAACTAAATTCCAGATTACATCAGGCAGAGCCCCTCACTAACACTCTTCAAGAGAAACCTTGATGAGTGGATGGGTAATAGAAAATACACCCCTGCGATCACTCCATTGGCTCTGCTTGACAGAGGATCAGTTAATTAATCAATGGGGTGGCGAAAGCAGACACACACTGGCTAAGCTTATAAATGCCCTCGGGCAGATACCCTAGTACCTACCTATGAACCTACATACTGCACTGCTGCTCTTTGCAAAGCACAGTCTACACTCTGTACCTTACACAAGGTAGTATTAGGATGCAGCTTGCCACCCCCAAAACATAACTGGCTCAATGGAAAATGTACCTCTGGACGCACACATTTGGCAGCATACCTTGTCTGTGTATATTCAGTCCAAAAGTTCATAACTGTGTATTTCAGCGGTACATTTTCTGATAAGCAAAATAATACAGCAAGGTTGGTTTTAGACTACAAGTTTGTTGGTGGTGGGGATAATAAAAGAGGTACCTCATACTCTCAACAACTGCTGTTCACAGACTAGAGTGTTTGACTATGACTACATTACAGGCCTGGGGTACTTCAGGTAATACTACTAATCCCTGCTAATTTGACTTAAACCCCTGCCCCCCGCACTATTTTCCCGAGCACATTACACATTCCTCAGTCTCCTCAGTAAGTACCATCACAACCACTTTACAGACTTGCTAAACATAGTTTTGATTAATGTATAAAATTTGGAAAGCTTCAGTCAACATCGGAGAACATGCTTTTATTTTGCAGGAGGCAAGCTCCCCTACACCCCTAATGTGGGGGACACCGACACACCCAAACCTACATATATTATACAATATATAATAAATATATATATATATATATATATATATATATATATACACACACACACACATATATACACACACACACACACATATATGATGTATACATATACAGTAGAGAGTCTGTTATCCGAACTGTAGTTCTGATAATCAAATTGTTCAGATAATCAAGCATATAATAGAACCGGACAAAAAACAAACAAAAAAAAAACTTCTAAAATCTTGTTTTTGTTCTGCATGCAGGAATACACTTTCACACACCAGCCGGCTACAAGTTCAAAAAACATTCTCAAACAAAAACATATCTTCTTTTTCTTTTGGCTGTTCCCGTTAGGGGTCGACACAGATGATCAACTGTTTCCATTTCCTCCTGTCCTCTGCATCTTGCTCTGTAACACCAACCACCTGCATATCCTCTCACCACATCCATAAACCTTATATTAGGCCTTCCACTTTTCTGGTTACCTGGCAGCTTCATCCTTAGTTTCTTTTTCCCAATATACTCTGAATCCCTCCTCAGCACATGTCCAAACCAACGCAATCTTGCCTCTCTGGCTTTGTCTCTAAACCTTCCAACCTGGGCTGACCCTCTAATATACTTATTCCTAATCCTGTCCATCCTAGTCACACCCAGTGCAAATCTTAACATCTTCAACTCTGCCACGTCAAGCTCTGACTCCTGCCTTTTTGTCAATGCCACTGTCTCCATCCCATATAACATAGCTGGTCTCACTACCCCTCTTGTATACCTTTCCCTTTCACTCTTACTGGTACTCGTCCATCACAAATTACTCCTGACACTTTTCTCCACCCACTCCATCCTGCCTGTACTCTCTTCTTCACCTCTCTTCCACACTCACCATTACTCTGAACTGTTGATCCCAAGTACTTAAACTCATTCACCTTCGCCACCTCTACTCCCTGCATCCTCACCATTCCTCTATCCTTCCTCTCATTCACACACATATATTCTGTCTTAGTCCTGCTGCCCTTCATACCTCTTCTCTCAAACAAAAACATATAATTTTTACATATTCAGAGTTTATGATTTTTCCTGCCTAAAAACTTTGGAAGGCTGGTTCTGATAATTGATGTTTCTGATAACTGACGTTCGGATAACGTCAAACTCATAACATTGAATTTCATAACATTGAAACTTTGCATGACAACTTGAAAACCTACAAATCACATGTAAATAACATCAATTCCTCCTAATACACCACCAAAGTAGTAAACACACTTTGTACAATGTTTCTACATGGGGGCAAGCCGCCCTGCACTCCCGCTGGGCATAAATGTTATTGGAGGGGTAGTTGTAAATACCCTAGGAGAATAGGCTTAAGTCATTAACACCTATGTGGGGTGGACTGTCACACCTCTAGAATCCTATACACATCCTTGCATTCCACAGCATTTTCAGAAAAATAAACCTAAAAAGCATAAGATAAAAGAAAATTTTGTGAATAAAAACTAAACTGGTACAAATATAAATTTTATCGGTAAGGAGCATTCATAGTGACAACAGTCAGCTTATGCATTGTCTTTCTATAAACATGCGAGATTATAATGCACTCAAACCAAGAAATGCACTTTCATTAATCTTTCTCAAACAAGATGAGATATCTTAGAAACTGCACAACCTAGACACACATTGTTTCAACAATTAACCAGATATACCCTTTTCATACAAGAAATTCCTCCAAATACGTTTATTAATATATTTAAAGAAACATATGTTTGACTGTATAATCACCAATACAAGTAACATTGAGCATCTCTCATGATATGCAACTTACAGTGCAAATATCAATGGCAGTTTTCTTCAATATCTAAGGTTCCACCTGAAGCATTGTCATTTATTTACTTATTACATATGGAAATATCACTTATTTTCTTAATTACTAACAAGTAGTAGCATCTCCAGTAACGTGTGATACAATGGACAATGATCATGATTTTCTCTCTCACACAATGGCATTTTATACCATACCCCTCAATATTACTTGTGTCTCTCTGTTACAGACATGTGAAGATATGAGTAAGTGGAAAACGGATTAATTTTTTCTACTATGGGACTCCCTACAATAACAATCTTAGTGTCATTTTTCCTTGTCCTTCTCAGTGAAACCTATTAGCTGGTAAGTTACTTAAAGAAGCCAGACTCAAAAAAGGCCTGGATGCCATAAGGCAGTATGGGTGTTAACTTTAAGTAAACAAAAAAAGTCTTATAGGCTTGAATGAGCTTAACAGGGACTCCATACTAGCTAGTTAGGTGTCTTTTAATACTAAGCTGTAAGTGAAGGAGATGCAAATAGTTATCTAGGTTAACTAGTCTGGAGGTGTATTTTTTATTTTTATGCACTTATTTATTTTTACAATTATGGATGCATCACTACCTTTACCACCTTCAGCTAGTAGAGTGGGCATGAATGTACGTTAGGCATTGGAACCCTGCAGTGATGGGCTACTCTCATGGGTGGCCACGGTGGTGCAGCGGTTAGCGTTGCTGTCTCACAGCAAGAGGTTCTCCGGTTTGATCCTCGGCTGGGGTGCCTTCTGTGTGGAGTTTGCATGTCCTCCCTGTGGTCACGTGGGTTTCCTCCCACATCCCAAAGACATGCTGTAGGTGGATTGGACACTCTAAATTGGCCCTAGGTGTGAGTGTGTGCGTGCGTGTGCCTTCTGTGGAAGGTTGGGCACTGGGCTGGCAACTCGACACTGTAAAAACTCCACTGCCAATCATGAGCAGACAGGTGATCCGCTGTGGCGAACCCTAACTGGGAAAAGCCGAAAGAAGAGTGATGGGCTACTCTCGATGGCCTTGTATTGCACTCACTGTGAAAATGCATATATCAGTGTTTTCCAGGATAAGGAGTGATGGACTTTTTATGGCTCTTGGCGCTGGTTAGCAATACTTTTATGCTATCTATATTCAGTTTAGTTACACTGGGATCTCTTGAGGACTGATATTGCGTAAAGACAGCCCTATCGGGGATGGACAAGGTTTTAGCCAATATAGGAAGGCCTTGAGGGGATAGGTCCAGGCCATCCCTGGCAAAGTAGTAAAGGCTATCTACCACCTCCTTTACAGGCTGATGTGTGTATTGGACTTCTTTTGAATAACATCACCAGCTAAGCACAATGTTAAAGTCAGTAACCTTTTGCTCATATGTATCATTCTTGGTGATGTTACAATGCTGCTGAAGGCTTGTTTCATACTTTCTTCAGACACAATTTGGAAATATGCAGAGACCAAGTCAGGGTTTGGAATTAAATCATGTCTTGGTAATTATCACTGGCGAAGGTACAGATGGTCCTACTGGATTGACAGCCCAGTAAGACGCCATGAACCAGACCTTTTCTCACATATGAGGTATACAAGTGGTGCATGATGTCAACAGTACCAAGGAGGGACACAACACAAAAGCTCACATGCAGGTGAACAAAGGAAGTACTTCACAATTCAATCTAAAGGGTATTATTCAGAGGAGGTGCATTTAAGGTTGCATTTATTACCACTGGCTTAAAATGATTACAGGCAAATATAAAAGAAAAAAAATAACATTTGCAAGTCTTTTCCTTGTTCTGGAATGATCTGTCATTTCTGACACTCAAGTGTAAGAGGACTCCTTCCAATTGAGTAGGAAATGAATACGTAAGTAGCTGTTTATTGGAACCATTATATAAAGAGTGTGGCTTTCTGTTTAACCTTTACTTGGGCTCTGTCTTTTCACAGCATTATATGAGGTTACTAGGCTAACGGCCCCAGGGCCCTTAAAAGGCTAGCCAAGTTCAACCAGTGTTCCCGAGGGTGTCTGGTTAAGCAAAAAAGAATTGCTAAAATACTCAAGTTCTGTTTCATTCCACGATCCCCCCCCCTTTCCTTGTCACCAGCATGCAAAAAATAGTAGTTTGTATGCAAAATGAATGCTGTACCATAGCAGCTAAGATTACCAGCATTAAGCCTAACTTGCATTAAGGTGATTAATTTTAAAAGGTACACAGTTGAGGTAAAATGGAAAAAAAAGAATGAAAGGTAATCCTTCTCAGAGGTTGAGATAACCACAGTTTCCCACATGTTGCTCACAAACTGCGTTGTATATCATACATGCTCATTTTTACCAACAAATCAAAGCACTAGCTTACTTCAGCCATGTTTACAAAATACACCCCCCTTCTCAAAGCCCCAAAATGTCAACAAATTCTTAAAAATAAAATTGTGACAGAATATCCATCAAGTATATACAGACACAATGTTAAATAAAATAACAATCTTTTTTTTTTTTTTTTTTTTTTTTGGGGGGGGGGGGGGTGTCTAGTTTTATTTCACTTGCTGGTGTCAGAATTTTCAGTGCACATGAATAACCTTTGAACAGTCACTAATACAATGTTACCCTGCTGTAAAACAAAACAAGTACACAGACGCAGTCCTAATCAACTCAGACTTGCTGGTCCTTTAGTGTACCTGCTTCCTTCCTGCAAAAGGAAACTCTTCCTATGCTTCCTAAATCCGTTCAGTGTTGCCCTGCATCCAAACTACTCGTATCTTTCGACAAACAAATTATACAATAAGCATTAAGCAAAGTCAGCATGCTATTACCTGTCCTAAATGCAGGTTTACATTTCATGGAGTGAGTCAGTTACCTCCACATGCTTTCAGGAAAGGGAAGACTGCTAGAGACCTAGTAAATGCAAGACTTTAATAGAGGAAATGACCGGTAGTCACAGGATGAGTAAGTGAACCGACTGCCATTGTATCCTTCAAACAACTACTAAAGTTAAAAAAAACAAGAGACTGGAATGTCTTCCTATTTAGCAGGCCTTGATATTACCTTTGTATCCTGAGATTTCCTGTTTTACAAATTTTCTGGTCATAATCCCATATACTGGGCTTTCAGAAGTGCACTAAAATAATAATGATAGTAGTAATAATAAATAATAAAACTGTTTTTAAGTGTCAGTGTGTCCTTTTTCACAGCACTGCCATCACTAGAAGACCACATTTTATTATTTTTACTCAGCCAAATATCACTCTACCTTTTTACATTACTAGTGCTTCGCCCCAAGCTGAGCCCCCCCCCCCCTTTCCATCTCGGTTCTGCATTATGTGTCTTTCTTATCACAACTTTGTTTCCCACATTGTCTTGCTCTTCTGACAGCTGTACTACTTTCTGATGATTCTTACATACGTGTAATACCACAGTTGTTTTATACTATCTACTTTTATTCCAGTGCACATCCTGAGTTTTATTTATGTATGGATAGACCGGTATCCTCCTTAACATCTCCAATGCATCTGCAGTACTTCAGACTCAACATTCATAGAGAGAACTATTTTTTGCTGCTGTATAATAATTGTAAACAAAATGATTACTGTATAATGTCGAAAATATCAGTTTGATGCAAGTTTGTATTACAGTATGTCTCTTGTACTAATTTTGCAATGAATAATATTTGTAGAATGCTTTTGTGATGTACCGCAGGACTCTGCTGAAAATGGGTAACCTGTGGGCCAAGTCGGAGTCGGTAAACAAATAATAAATAAAAAAAATAGTAATTCATTTTAGTCTGTTCTAGGTACTCCTCTATGGAATGCCTACCAATGACGACGTAAACTCAGCAGTATAGGTATGTTATTTCTTAAAAATCACACACAGTCTCTAATGAAAACCATACAATACATGATGCAAAAATGTGCACAACACATGGGGTCATGTCATTTTAGTTATGAAACAGGCATGTTGCGCTTTTTAAGTATTATTCATTTGTTCTCGGATTACCCGCACTTAATTCCAATTCAGGGCTGTGGGTGATATTCAGTCATTAAATGGGTGCTCACAGGATGCACGCACACTCTCAAACAGCATGCATACAACATGCTCATACAATGGCAGTTAACTTTAGTTCTTGTGGTACAGGGTTTGAATCCCTCAGCTCTTACTTGCCTATTGTGTGACCTTGAGCAAGTCACTTAACCAGACAATGGTTAGGGAAACCTGGGGATTTGGGCTCGGATCCTACGTGGTCCCCTGAACTACAAGCCTAGTAGTTAGTTACCCATGAAAGGTTTTCCCCAATATGTATGAATTTGAAAACATATGACCAAGTCCAGATGTAAAAACATAAAATGTCAGACTTCTTAAAATATCTTATAACAAAACTACAGATATCCAAAGACAGAAAATTCCTCCACAAGTATATGAAAAGATGCTGCATCCAGTAAAAATAAAGGCTGCCCTCTGTAATAGTTCTTAAAACTATATGTAGTAATCAATCAACCAGCCAAAACGGATTGCAATGAACTCACAATTTAAGATAAAATAATGAAAAAAGACCGATGTAGCGCCCTCATCACCACCACGGAGACTTCATTAGAAGCATCTGTTTCATGTTAGAACACTTTGTATATCAATCCATTCATTCTAATTGGCTGGCCAATCAATGCTGAAATTTGAAAACTAAGCAAACTTTTAACCCTTCATATCCAATGATAAAAACATTTGGTTCATATTGAACCAATTCTTTAAATAATTTATAAATACATACATGTACAAATATTATATTGGGTACAAGTTGTACAAATAAAATAAATAATTATTGTTGTGAAAGATTGTTAAAAAGATTGTTAAAAAACTTTTAAAAAAACAGTATTACATCAGGAAAATTTAGGGAAAAAAAATATGTGTATATATATCCCTACGTGGGACCACCAGTCATGGTACCTAGTAAACATTTTGAACCATATAGTACATTGCGACTAAAAAAGTAATTTCAGATTAAAGTACTTTAATTTGTGCATATAAAATCCTATACTCTAGTACTTTTAACTAAAAAAAGGAAAATATTACTGGTCTGTGTACACAACCTAAAATAAAAAAACTACAGATATAAAAAAAAAATTAAATACAAATATACAAATTAAGACATCTGGCTAATACAATAAATGAAAGATCCAATTCATAAATGTAATCATCTCTGCAAAAGCCAGCCAGAGATGGACAGTCCAAGAACGACTAAGGTAGAAAGTTCCACAACTTGAAGAGACTAAAAAAGTAAAAGAAGGCAAAGGTAATCTGTTTTTCTTCAAGTCTTAGCAGTGAGCTGAGCTTGGCGAAACAAAAGACATTAGATGGTCAGCTGGACAGGGAAACAGGAATTCATACTTACAAGACCTCTCTTCCACCAAACAGGATGTCTTGGTGGTCTCCGTGAATTACTATTCTCCAGTGCAGGACTCGGATGACACATATTAGCATTTAAAAATGAAACAAAAAGGTATAGCATTTTCATTCCTGTTCAGACATGAAGTAGGTATAAGCAAAAGACACTGAGGAGGTTCAGGCAGCAATACCAACTCTCTCATTAGTTCAAATGCTAAATATGACCAACAGGAGTGTAAAACAGAGGATATTTTTGCTTACGTACAAGTCAGACTAAGCAGAGGCATATTTTACTGCCACAGTGTAATCCATAGAGCTGTACAACTACCCTTACAGTCATGCTAAGCCTCAAAAGTGGCAGGCACAGTTAGGAGAATGCAGTCACCTTGTACAACCATGTTTCAGTGAGATCAGGAAGGCTGGGAGGAATAAAGGGATATGGTTGGCTTGAGAAATGTCTCCTCCAAATATGCTAAAACACAGTGGTCACAGGTAGGAACTACTGCTCTCTACAACTGTCAATAGAGTCAAAGAAAGAGATAATGAACTATGCATATGACAAGCAGCTGGAAGGAAAACCAGTCCAGCCTCTCTAAAGCACTGCCTGCAGACAAATGCAAACCATTTTAACAATGATTTCAAACGTAAAACCCACAATCGGGAAGTCCAAACAGAGGAGAAGGAAAAAAAATGTTTATACTTGTTCAACTTACATTCACTAAGTGTAGAAAAACTATTTCCAGAATTAATGGACTAGCCACAGACTATGGAACATGTCCAAAGGTAAATGCACAACTCACAGCCATAACTGGGGAATAACAAAGGAGGCAGCTAACCTGGACACAAGCTGTCAGTGAGTAATTTCTGAAGCAGCTACAACATCTTGAGGTTATAGGTTTGCGGTCCCTTCGCAAGTTTAAAAGTGCTCAGTGTGCTATGATTAACTATGGCATGCAGTTTAACAGTTTCAGAGTACTAAAAGAGCTTTTTGCTTTTAGTCCTCAACTTTGAGACCACCTTTTTACCCCTCAGCTTCAACTTTTTCAGGATCTGCATGAATTTGCAGATGTCCTAATTATAGTTTTGACTCAGCTGTACAACATACAAGTAGTAAACACTAATGCTACTCCAGTGCAAACAAAGCTGAACCAAGAGTCATGTTGTCAGCAAGTCTACTCAACACAATGAGCTAGTGTCCTTCCTTGTGTTAGTGTTTTGTGCACAACATGGTGTCGATCCAGCAGTGCATCATCAGTTACAGTTATGATTCATGCATGCAGCTGCGTGTCACTGGATTTGGTTGTGGCACTTTGGATGTAACCACATTCCTGTATTACAGGCTGGACACCATCAGGACATGAATGCCACCAGGAATAACTCAATTTTGGAAAGACCCAGGATGGGGGATGGGGTGGAGTTATTTATTTCCACAAGCAGTGGGACACATTATTGTAAGGTTACAAACTGCGGTGATGATAGGAGTATGCAACTGGGATTTTTGTTCACAATACCACTTTTAATAAATCTAATGAAGGAACATTACTTAAGCCACAGGAGCCACGGATTTTACAAGATCATGGATAGTATGATGTTTAATTGGCAATAAATTTGTGCTGCATCCCCCCAAAGAAATGCAGACATGGTGCTCTTACCTCTGGGAAGAAGCAGTGATCATATTCAGCAAATAAAATAGAAGAGTACACAAGTACTACTAGTTTTTGGCAGCACAGAACAAACCAGTAAGTTCAGGCAAGAGCACTGTGCTAAGACATTTATATACTCCTACATAAGTACATGACACTAGGAAAACAATACTCATTCCAAGAGAGAGAATCCTTCCAGCACAGTGGAATGAAAAGCCTCAAGTTTGATTGTGGAAGGCATGACAGCGAGAAGGAATAGGAATAAAAAAAGACGGGGGGGGGTTGGAAAAAATATATCTGAGCAGTTTGGGCCTATTTTCAGTATGTTTCCCAATTATTTTACTATTCTTTAACTGTAGCGAGTTTGGAAAAAAAAACAAAAAACATCAGCTTTAACATAACTTACAGAAATGCACACAAGTCATGTAAACAAATATCCATGACAACAGATAACATTACCTCACAATCTCTTACTGCAAGAAATCTGGACAAGCCAGGTGGGGGGAGACAGAGTCCCAAAAATAGGGACATATTTTAAAAAGAGCTCTTATAAGCTTAAAAAGTTGCCAAAGTGACAGATTATGCATTAGCATGAATTCTCTGAAGGGTTTGAAGTTTGAAACTCAAATGTCGGTCATTTAGTGATTTCAGTCTTCATTTGTTTGCCACTAACCACAAATTTAAAGAAAATAAGAGACAAAAAACTGGAGACAATGCGAATATCTGGAGAGTTCAAAGGTATGGTGTACAATAGACAACAAAGAAAAACAGCTGTAAAACATTGTTGAGACCACAATTATTAGTGACCTATATAAAACAAGACTACAGGAGCTGTGTTGTCCCCACCAACTTAATTTACTTACTAATACATTCTGCCCATTGTCTGACATTTACATTTTCAAGGCATGAAATGATGAATGCCTGCTACAGAATGTATGAATTCAGATTTCACTCGGTACTACTTCAGAATGCACAGACACCAAACTGAGAACAAAGATCTATCCTAATTATATTGTCAAACCCAGCAGGTACACAGCAGTCTACCTGATGTTCAAATGTCAGAGGCAATAAGAACTGTCAACAGTATTTAATGTTTTAATACGTTTGAGTGTCTGGCAGACTGCATGTGATGTTCATGCCAGTCGGAAGCAAATTTTTATTTACATTTTAGGAAATGTAAGATCGTATCGGGGCCCCAGGAAGGTCATTACTTACTATGCAAAGTTTGTGGTGAGTGATCAGTTCAGCTCGATGATGCTTTTTTGAGGTATAATGTCATTAGGTGATGAAAAGGAAAATGCTACTGGCATTATTTAGAAGCTATGCATCCGCAGAAAACTAACCAATGAACCAGTTGTGCTTCTGCAGAAAAAAAAAACTTGAGTTCTTCACACCTCGGCTTGTGCTCCAAATAAGGACAAGTCAGGAACAAAATTTTTCCACACAGTATGTTGAAATCAATAAAGAACTCTATTACATCTCTGGTTTGTCTGTCAGGTTCTGTCTCTCTCAATCACCAACACCCTGCCTATTTGTCAGTTCACCTCTTAATGTTAGTGCTTAATGTGAACCTGGAACTGACTTGAATCCTGTTGGTGTCGATGAAAGCTCATCTAGAGGCACATGCATGATATTTACAGAAGTGCTCACTATACAAAGATGATGTACCTCAAAGAATGTGTCAAAGCCTGAACCATTTATTTCTACACAAATGTTCTGAAATTCAGTTCCACAAAGAATTAGCACATTTAGTGGAGATATTTATCACACTAAATGTTCACTGATACTTTTGCTAGCAGTAGGTAGTCTGAAAAAAAGCAGTCCATGTTAAAGTGATATTGTATGACACTGGTGAAACAGCAACAAAATAAGAGAGATATTCAACATCTTTATGATGGGGTCATGTTAATCTGTTCCTGCATTTTAATTCAAAGTTAATTAGGATATTCATAAAGTACTGCAAAAAGTGTACACTTGTGCTACAAACTCCACTGTTTCTACAAAACACTCGTGTAGGTGAAAAACAGACGTTTCCTTACCCAAAACAATACTTTATATAATCTAGCAAATGTGATCTAAAAAGTACATTTCCTGTTAAATAAATTAAGCAAATAAAGGGCCGCTATACAACACTGATCATGGGGGGTGGTGTACACAGTTATTAACCACTCATGATGACGGATGCTTATTTTGTGAATGCAAGTACTTATTTTGAAAAGCAAAATACCAGCTTCTGGTGGCTAGTTTATGCATTGCGCACGATTCTAAGCCAGTAAAGTAGATTGAGTGGCGGATGCTGAAATGGTGTTACCATTTATTTCCTAGTACTAGAGACATCACTTTCCTCATGAAAAACACTCCAAAATTTGAAAAAGTGAATCCTCAAAGATGGGAGATCCCCAGAATACTAAAAGAGGTGTCACATAACTTTCAAATGTTAAGGAAAAAATCCTTAGTATAAAACAAATGGCTAATTACGTTACGAATATGAACAAACCAAATGTCTAAACAAGATAGTTTACAGTGTTATACAATTAAACTGCACAATTCTTTAAAAATGTACAATGAAAATAAGGAGTAATACTTACAGCCATCAGCTCTTTCTGAAAAGATTTTTTCTCCTTATTCTCAACAGAATTGCAGTCTTCTTTTAATTTCTCCAATACAGAAGCTACACGTTCCGATTCACTGCCAACATCTGCTCGACAAAAGTGAGCGAGCTGCATGCTACCATATCCCAGAGCATCAGCAAAGGCCCGCCAACTGCTAATATTTTCCATTAGAAGTGTTCTCACTGAAGCATAGATGTAAGTCAGGAACTTGCAAGGCCTCAAAATTTGTTCTAAGAGCACAGAACTGGTAAGTTCAGGTCCAGTGAAAAAGGCTGGCTTTATTGGGCCAACAATTAATACATTTTTGGTGTGTACAAGCCCCAGTTTCCCTTGATAGTACCCAACATACCACTCCTTAGTCCACAACTGACCCTTTAATTTGATCTTCTCTTCGCTTAACAATGCCACTACATCACCCTTTTTATACTCCAACAGATATGGGTTCTTGCTTTGCCTCATCACAGTCTTGAGCACTTTTCCATATTTTAAGCAGGTCACTGGACGATCCTGAAATTTTGGGTACTTAGTGGTAACAGCCAGTGGTGATAGTATGATTTTTCCAACTTCTTTTTTCTTTAGAAATCGCCTCTGACCACTAGGCTTTACAGCTGACTTAGGGGGTGGGGGTGGGGTCTGAACACAAAACTGACTCAACAGGCTATCTGCATCACTCTTTACCTGAATGCGCAAAGTGAAGTCTGATAATTCATCTGGGGTGTGACAGATAATCGGAAATATCAAGCGACTCACCTTTCCAAGCTTAACCTGGAAGCCACGCACTATCTTTCCTTGCTCATCCATCTTAACTTCATAGTTTGACATATTAGAGTACATGCATATCTTTACGTCCTGGGGTTTCTCAAGCAGAAACTGATGTTTTCCCCAAAGCTGCAATGCCACTACAGAGGCAGTTTGCATTTGGCGTCCCACTTCGTTCACCAGAAGCATCTTTGGAGTACAGTCATGACCAAAGACAGCCACAACTGTTTTAAAAGAAGGATGTAAATGCTTTGGGCCATAGACACCAACTGTAATTTTTTTGTCAATATAATCCCAAACTGTAGTAGGATAAAATGCACTCTGGGCTTGTGCTACTACTGCTGTGTACATACATGGCTCCAAATTATCAAGCTGGGCTTGTATTGCATCTCCATAACAGTATGTATGAGGCACCAAAACATAGGGTCCTTCTTTTGTATCAGACCTTAGGCACAAAATGTCAGCCTTACCCATGCATGCTGCATCCTTCTTCACCTGAGCTGAAAGCTTAATCTCCAATGTAACAGATGTTTTAACCTCCATATTGCTTAGCTTAATCTCCACAACTGGACTCACGGTAGTTAACTTATCACTATTAAGCTCCAATGGTGGATCCAGAAGGGCCTTCAAAGAGATTTGCTGGGTGTCCCCAAAAGGCACATGACCTTGAGGCACGTGAACACTGATAGCTGTATCTGGTAGTTGAACTGATCCCCCGGAGCTGTCTAGCTTGCAAACAATATTAGTCTCTATAGGCTGAGTCTGTCCCCAGCCAGGGTTCTGTCCTAATGAAGCCAGATCATGACAAGACCTAGTCAGTTTTCTGTGGCTGAGCCATGCATTCCTAAAATCTTCCCGACTTTGAAACTGTTCTGGTGTTGGAGATTTCAGACCTGAAAAGAATCCTGAATATTCAGACTGTCCTGATTTGGCCTGGAGAAAAGAGAGCTCTGATAAACTATATGAGCGTTTGTTTCTGAAGAATGGGTTGTCCTGTTTGAGGAGCTCCTCAAATTCAGCATGGCTACTTGAAAAAGTGTCATCAAAAATACTGGTATTGTTGCTGTTGGGGGTTATAGGGCTTGACACACTTAATGAAGGTCCAAAGGAGTCAAAAAGTAAAAAGTCACCATTGGATTTAGGAATCTGGACATTTGGTGGATTAGGCGAAACCTGAAGCCCTCCATTTAAAAAGGGATTGGCAGGAACTCCATTAACAAAAGGATTATTTTGGTACGTTTTAACAGGCTCCAACTTTACACTACCCATCCAGTCATCAAAAAGGTTCATTTCCTTAACACCTTCATCAGAGATGTCGGTAAGGTTGTCTATCATTCCACTGTCACTCATACATGAATTCCGAAAATTCAGCGGCTGCACATACGAAGCAGGGATATAACCCATCTCAGTGTTGTTGTGCGCATACCACCACTCTCCACCAGAAGAGTCCAGAACATACAGATGATCACCTTTAGAAAACTTCAAAGTAGTGAAATTTGTTGGACAGTAGTCTTTGATTGCTACAACTTCTTTTGCATTTCCAAATGAGGTGGTGCTGTCCACACGTAAGGCATTTGGAGAAGGGACTAAAAAAAAAAAAAAAGATATAAATATGTGTTAAATCATGTTAGAAGTGTCACATGCTCATAAAATTCACTTTGGTAGTAAAACAGCTAAAGGCTCCCAAGATTGATGTCACCACCAAGGCAGAACGTATGATCTTTAGTCATGCACAGCTCACAGCACGGAGCACACACCTGCATTTTTGGTAATATTTTTATCCATTTTCTCAGGTCTCGCTCCTGAACACAGGATTTTGCATTATGCACCTAAATACAGAAGGATAAACTTGACATGCAATTTAACTTATGAAGTTGCTTACTAAGATTCATTACTTTATTAGCTAAAGGAAGAGGTGGGCCTT
>NC_056728.1:82060561-82095561 GCF_019279795.1 Protopterus annectens
TGGCAACCTCGGTACATAAAAATCTACTGCCAATCATTAGCGGACCGGAGTTCCGCTGTGGTGATCCCTAACCGGGAAAAGCCGAAATATACAACATATACACACACATATACACACGTGTGTGTGTGTGTGTGTGTATACATGTGTATACATGTATATATATATATATATATATATATATATATATATATATATATATATATATATATATATATATATATGTATATATATATATATATATATATATACACACACACACACACTGTCCTGTTCGATTCTCAGCGAAAGCGTCTTCTGTGTGGAGACATGCGTGCACTGGCATACCTTCGTTGAAGGTTGTGCGTCAGGGCTGGCAACTCGGTACATAAAAATCTACTGCCAATCATTAGCGGACCGGAGTTCCGCTGTGGTGATCCCTAACCGGGAAAAGCCGAAATATACAACATATACACACACATATACACACATATATAAAGATATACATATATATATATATATATATATATATATATATATAGATATATATATAGATAGATATATATATTATATACATATATATATATATATATATATATATATATATATATATATATATATATATATATATATATATATACACACACATATATATACACACACACGTATATACATACACACACACACACACACACATGTATATATACACACATGTATAGACACACACACATGTATAGACACACACACACATGTATAGAGACACACACACACATGTATAGAGACACACACACACATGTATACACACACACACACATGTATACACACACACACGTATACACACACACACACACACACACACACATGTATACACACACACACACACACACACACACATGTATACACACACACACACATGTATACACACACACACACACACATGTATACACACACACACACACACACACACACACACACACACACACACACGTACATACACACACACGTACATACACACACGTATATATATATATATATATATATATATATATATATATATATATATATACACACACACACACACACACACACTTCAAAGAACTAACACACTAACGGCAGAACACAGAAAAGGTACAAATTGCCTGCCAATTTAAGCAAGTGCTGGAGCGGTAGGGAATATGCTAATTTCCAGCTGAATTGAAATGCCACTGCTCATCCTTAAAAGGTTTGGTTATAAACAATGGTGTACATTTTGTGCAAAATGAAAAATGCTCAAAATGCTCAGTTTCTTTTGGCAAATGAGATCAAGAGAGCGTAAAGTGTGATGCATTATGGTAATAATGGGAGAGCTTAAAGGTTGTGAGAGGCCTGCAGACATCTGTTAGTGCAACCTGTGGTGATTAAGCCCATGTTTTATCATGGAAAACAATAATATAAACCCTGCTTTGACCAATCTAGTTGGCCCTTTATCTATTCCATGGACAAACTGCCTCTCTGATCCAACATGTACTCAACTTCCTACTCTCTAGGTCAACATTATATCTGTTCTATGACAGAATGAATTCAGTGTAATGCTGTTGAATCAACTGCCTTTTTTGGCCAATTTTCCATGTACACACACACATTATACATACATATATATATATATATATATATATATATATATATATACATACATATGTCTATATAGAGGATGGGGACTTTCGTGCATCATCCAAACCCCATGCTGTGAGAACATCCTCCCAAATGCTTCTATGTAATTATAATTTTTCTTGAAATCTGCTATTCTTCCATACGTTTCCTCATACAACTTCTGAAACGGACAAAGTAACATTCTGGGTGCATTGATCTGATCATCTGTAATCCTCTTTACATCTTCCCAGAGTAGGAGCTTCCACAACTGTAAACTTTTTGAAATGGGATTCTCACCAGCTGTTTGTGCAGTGGGATCATAACTTCTTGGTGTCTATTCAGTAGATAAAGATTAAAAAATGCTGTTGGTCATCTAACAGAAAATACAATGACATTGGAGGACAGATGTGATATACCATCTTTTATCATCTCCTTCTAGCCCAAAAGCTTAAGTAATTACAAAACCTGTGCGGGTTCATTAAAAAGGTATTTATATCTGTCAACGCGTTTGTGTATTCTGCAACTCCTTCGCTCCGATACACCCAGTAATAATATATGCAATCTCAGCTCTGAATTTCTCTATAATAACTTCCTACAATTATTACATCTGCACAAATGCCAACTATTTCCATCTGTTGAAACTATTTCCCTCCACAGGTGAAACAGCAAGTGGTGATACATACAGAATAAAGAAATGCAAAGGAACTTCACTATACATATAAAAAACATACGGTCGTACTAGCATTTTTTTTTTTTTTTTTTACATTAAAAGTATGGCTTCTGTGCCTTGTTAAAACATTATAAATAAATATCACAGAGAAATATAACAATACTGTAACTGTCGAACAGGATTAGCTGTTTGCATGAATAGTTGATTCTGGTCACAGATACTGTCAAGAAGATGGCATATAAAAATTTCTTATGTCAGTGTACGGTAAATTTTTGAAATAACCACTTCCAAGAAAAAGAAGGCAGAAGCAAAGCTGCCTCCAATCATTATTGTTTTGGACACTTTTACATCTGCAGCCAATAGTTAAGAGGTTGAATCACCTCAGTACAGGCTAAAGCTGTGACCCAAAAGCGAAAGTAACTGAAAAAAATAATTTCTCTCAGTTGCTGGACATGCTTATAGTCACACCACCTACATGATTAATTTGCACTCATTTAACATTACAGCAGGAAGACAACACCTGCAGCTTCAGGGTATGCATGAACTAATTGTACTCCACTGAGTGTGAACAGCCCTGCTGGAGCTGAAGGCAAATAAATTCAAAGAATGTACATAATTACCAGTTATGAACAAGGAAATGAAAGGAATTTCTTCAGAAATTCCTCTAGCCACGTGGATTACTATCAACTATTCACCTGGCTACTTTTTTTTTTTTGATGGGGAACTGGTGACTATAATTCGAGACAGAATAAAGCTAAATCAATTATGATTTACACTTTGCAGAGTTTCTGGTTCAAGAGTTGATCAGGACAACAGCAATATGATGGCAAGTGAAAGCAATTTACACACCTATTGTGAAATGCATACAATGTCGAAAATAAAACAAGAGCATGAAAACAGTACATCTGATAACCAAACACCACATTTGAACTAAATGTTTTGTTGCAAGACAGTATCGTTTAGAACAGAAGTTTATGCAGATTTAAAGATCAACATTCTTCTTACCTGTAGACCCACTTCTAACATACAGTTAAATGCCACAAGTACAATGACCTGAAGCCGTTGTCTTGATCAGAAATCCTCATACTTGTTCATGTATTTCTGTGTAAAACTTATGTAATGGGATAATCCTACATAAACTAAGAACAAATGCATTTCTTACCTTTTACTTCGCTTAAGTTGGAATCCAGGACACCACAACTTATATCGATTAGGGTTCCCTCGGATCTGCACCGCGGAAGACTGCCAGCATTGGCAGTACGTATCTTGTGGGCAGCCATGTCGGGTGGTTTATTTTTAATGTTGTACTAACACATCATGACTTTCCTATCACATCTCAGCTACACCACACCTTTTCTGAAATCCAGTAAGGGTCAGCAGGTTTAATTACAGCCTTGGGCAATGCAGAGAAAAGCTGTGGGTATGAGAAAAGTGACAAAGAAATCAAGCTATATTCAAAAGGCAAACAAGCAAGCCAAAACAAACAAAGAAACATGCAAGGAAATAATAATAAAAATTTCATTTATACGTATTTTTCTATGTTAACCAGATAATGGGGTCCAAGGACCATTTGCAGCCCCAATCCAGGTGGATCAGCACAAGCAGCACACAACCTCAGCAGTACAGCGATAATATACTATTTCACTGAATTAGTAGACATCATTGTAAAACATACTTCTTCAATTAGAATATTTAAGAGTGACATACTAAATATATGTCACTGCATAGTAAAAGCACTCTACCAAATCTACCAAGTACAATTGCCCAAGTATACCAGGTATGATACAATTTTAAGAGTACTTAAATATCCAAAACCAAGACACAAGTACAGAGTTCAATGAAAAAAAAATATTTAAGAACTAACCATAATGGTAAGGACTTCAGCTGCATGAAGGTCAAACTTCATGAGCTCTGCCAAATCCCCCCCCCCCCCAAAGGTCAGGCAGGTATCTAGCCTTTAGAGACATCAGTACACTCACTGCATAAACTACAGTTTATCAGCATCATTTTAGAGCAATCTTTTATATGAAGCCAACAGGGTAGCCATCCTAATCTGATTCCAATCAAGGTCTTAAAATTCTGAGTGAAGGAGGAAGACTAGAGTTTTGTTGATAAAGGACTTAAGAAAAAAAATAGTTTCCTAACTATCTGGACACGAGCAGGCATGAGGCCCCACGAAAGGAAAAGGCATAAGGGACATCTGCATAGGAATAGGGGACCCAACAACAGGGCCATTTGATACACCCAATAAGCGTAATAGGGGAAGATGCGAGGAAGCTACTACGGATATCCTTGAACATAGATTATGGCAAGAACTTACACAGTTGTAATATGCTCTTCATGCAAATTACTGCTACAATAGTTCTTAGTACTGGAGCTATTCCCAAAGCTTGCAAGGTCAGGGAGGTGTACAACTTCGTACAGATTTGTTGCAATAAGCCTTGCAAAATGGCAGTAGCAAACCCAATCCTTGTTCTGCAAGCAATATTCAGTCTATAATGCCAGGAAGCAATATTGAGTATGTAATGCCTGGAGAAAGTGTGGACTGATAATCAGACATATACATCAGAGACGGCTCATATACTGAGCTATGCAGAAAGGTCACTGTGCGTGCTGCACCTCTTTTGTTATGAGCTCTCATAGGCCAATCAGATGCATTTTTCTATAAAAGCAATGACAAAGCAAGACAACAATGGGCCAGCTACCTGTCCTGCCTCTTTAGTGCAGGTGCTGTAACTCTGGAACATTTCCTGACCAACCATATTTTCAGCATGTGGAACAACCCAGGATGAAGACACAGGAGATCAGAAAGCCTACTGCTCGATATTACACAGAGTGAAGTACAGTCTTTGGGTTGTCCCTCCCTTTACCTCAATCATGTCAAGGATCTCAACAGTCATCTTGAGGAGATGGTGGAAAGTCTACATCATCTTCATTTTACCATGTCTGGTATGAGGGACTCTAGTGAGAGACTGTTCTTTTCGCATGTCTGCTTTTTATCCTCCTCCTCTAGAGGTGTGATTTATTCTTAGGAGAAGGGAGAAGCTGCACTAAAATCAGATGAGCTATGCCAGTCAATTTGGCAGCTCTCAGATGTTCTGTCCTCCTATTGAGAAGACAGAGTAACCAAAGGAGCTGGCAGAAGAATGACTGGAATATTGATGGTCATGGGTGGAGGTGCCAAGAATGAGACATGCAAAAACGTCTGCAATGTCAACATGGAAGTTGATGAAGCCACACTGTGGACTAAAGATATAAATGTCAAGTTCACAGAATCTGTGTAGACTGACATGGACAACAGTAGCATTGAGACACAGATGCAGAAACTGCCATTTAACCAAAAATCAGCACTGAAGTCCTTGGGCCTGTAGGCTCAAATACTGTAGTACTGAAGCCCTTGAAAGGTGCTGAGGGCATCGACATCAGTACTGTAGTCTAGCTTTAAATCCAGGGGTAGGAAATACATCTGTTGGTGGACATCACCAAAGTTGACTGAAGTGCTGATACAAGAGGCTTTGGTTCCGAGACCGAAACAGCACCACTGTTGATCAATGTCGGCTTGGACACTTGCGGAGTGCTGAAGGGTCTTGTTTGCACTACTGCTAGTACACAAGCAGCATCCCTGTTTGCTCTGATATGACAGGAAAAATGGAAAAGGCTACTCTCCATGTGTGTCTTCAGAAGAGCCCTCATAATTTTTTCTTTGTCCAAGTCCAATTTCATGGTGCAACTACAAAAGGTCTAAGAAAATTTCAGAGACTTGGTGGATGAAGGTGTATAAGGCATGTACTTGCTAAGCTACACCTTGGATAAAGAGAAGGCTTTGTCCATCTTGAACACTAGTTAAAAAGGATAATTTACAACTGTAACTAAAAGTTTTAAGATCCCAGAGGAAGTAGCAGTATGAGGGACAAGTAAGCTGTAACTCAGATTTATTCAGAGGAGATGAGAATCTTCTTAGAACAAGCCATCTTCCCTCCTCCATTCAATTCCTATCTTTATGCTTGTACAGTCCAAAGATTATTAGATCAATTCTGGTACTGAGGTAGCCAACACTTAGGAAGTAGCAGATGTGGAAGCCTGCAGGGGTGTGGATATTTTCCTGGGGATTAAGCCCTTTAGAATAACCTGTTTTCCCCTTCTGTCAACATTCTCTTGTTAAAAGTCTTGCAAATAACAGCCTAGTCTGAGATGTTCTTTCCCAAGGCTGAGTACCCTAGGTCGTGTCCTTCTTGTGGTGAGATTTTGAGCAAACCTGCTGACCACAGAATACCTGAGCAAGAAAGCACAAGAAAATCTGGTGAACAGTGGCATTTGATACACAATAAACACAACAATCCTAAGTAAATAATGAAGATAGCTTACACCATAAAACTGAGCAATAACAGGTCTGGAGCATCAGAGAAGTAAAACCAGCAAAAAGCACAAGAAAGTAGCAGTCATGAGCAACAAAGTACATTAGTGAATTACACCCAAGGACATTGAAAAAGCACAGCACAAATGTAAGACCTAGGGAGGTGAAAGATAAAGGTTTATAAAATTCAAGTAAAGGCTGTGGATTGGACATGAACTCTGAAAACATCAACATATGACAGACAACCAAAGATCATTTAAAATTACTGAATTTTAAATACAAATTTCCATCATACCTCTCAACAGTCCAGATTTTTGGAGAATGTAAATTTTTGCTACATATTTTTGTCTGTTCCTCATAAAATGTGTGTTTTCTGTCAAATTATTTACGACTGAAGTCACTAAATAATGACGTACATCAATTTTCAGCCCATCTCCTTCAGTAAATACATGACTATGCAAATCCTGGTATTCTAGCAACTTTCTAAGTTAATAAGAGCAACATTTAAAACCTGTTCCTTTTTCGGGGGGGGGGGGGGGGTTCTTTGCCCCCTCCCCCATTATTTTAGACTTTGTCCATATTAGGTAGGATTTCCATAGGAAAGCACTAAGAGACTAGGGTATTTCACTCAATGCAACTTCAAGGGGTAAAATAGATTTCAAGGTGAAGTCAGAGTGCAAAGCATCATGGGTAAAATACCAGGAAGTTTGAAAGGCTAATTTGCTCAAGACCTGCTGGAAATCAGTCCACTGGTTGACTATGATGGATGTGATCATTTCAGATCCAGCAACACTACTTCAAAACACAGTCCAAATTGTATTAAATTTAAAAACACTACTTTGTTTCTTAGAGCTGCTATCAGAAAAGAGACACTAGCTTCCTGACTTTAATGCTGCATGGATATCTGCTGGGATTTTATACTAGTTTTCTTACTAAGACTGTAGACATTATAAAGATGAAACAAATAGACGGGGCTGATGAATCAATTAATCATGCTGTTAGATTCAAGTAATGGCAGACCAAATGGAAAAAAATACAGTTGTGTAACCTTACCATAATCACAGTTGTTTGAATGATCACTGCTGCAGTATTCTTAAAAAAAAAAAAAAAAAAAAAAAAAAAAAGACTGAGGCTGAGCTCTGAAAAGACAATGTTCTGAAGAACAAAAAATAAATGACCACACCCTGGCATAAACAAGCTAAGAACGCAAGGGATGAAGGAAGGGAACAACTACTGTGGAAGCTATCATTCGAACATCTGCTGTTATGGTGTTTACAACTGTACATATTGATCACTGCTGTAGTAGCCCAAGCTATTCATGCATATTAAGAGATTCTATTTATAATAGTAATTGAATGATTGATTGTGCTATAAATTCAGCAAAGCTGTGGTTTTTAATGTATCTGATGAAGTCAAAAGCTTGTGTTGACGAAAACGTTTTATGGCAGTGTGCTTGCGTTAATAAACTTGTTGGACGTCATTTACTGGTGGTTGCGGTCTTTCCCTGCTGATATTTATTATTTTTTATCGTTGGTTCTTTATATCAGTTTAGTATCCGTTTTTGGTTATTCATGCATATTACCATAGCTTACAAATTTTGAGAGCTGGAAAAAGAAGAGTCCAGAAGCCCCTTGAGAATGCCCCAGAAAGGCCTGATTTAGATGTAAATAAGGGGTCAAGCTTATAGTGCTAAGGGGTCAAGCTTATAGTGCTTTGTAAAATTATGTACAGAGGACCAAGTTGCTGCTTCTAGAATACTTCTAGAATGTAACCCCTTCCAAAAAGCCACAGATAAAGCAAAGGCTTTGGTAAAGTGAGCCTTGACCCTGCCCGGAATAGATTTGTCATGGTGAGTATAACAAAACACAATAGCCTCAGGCAACCATTTGGAAATAGTTTGTTTTAACAGAGGTTGCCCCTTCTTTCCACCTCCACAAGAAATGGATAATTGATCTGAAGATCTGAAAGATTTAGTTATGTCAATATAGTATCCGAGTTGTCTGTGGATCAAAGTTATAAAGTATCCTTTCTCCCTCATTTTTAGATTCAGGAAAGAAAATGGGGAGATGGATAGTTTGGCTTAAAGTAAACTGGGACACCTCTTTAGGCATAAAAAAAAGATTAAAAAAGAAACGCTGTCACTGTGGAAAATGAGAGCGTGTTCAATCATCATAAGAACTTGCAACTTGTATACCCTTTAGCAGAGGTCAGAGCAATCAGTAAAACTGTTTTCCATGTTAAGAACCTGAAGTCAACCAGGTTTAGCTGGTTCAAATGGAGCAAGTGTTAACTTCTCCAACACAAAATTAAGATCCAAAGGAGTGACCACAGATGTTCTTGGAGGCTTCTTACACAAAACCCTTTTAAAAAAAAATGCTGACATGAGAACACACTGATAGAGAATGATCCACGTACAGTCATGCTGAACTGTCTGATAAATGAACTTTGACGGAGGAGTAATAAAGGCGATAGGCTAGTAACTTCTGAATGGGTGCTGGTTATGTTAGCATCAACTAGAAAACCTTTTCCAGTTGCCAATATAGAATTTTCTAGTAGCAGACTTTCTTGCCTCCATTAGTACCTGCTGCACATCCTCAGTAAACAGGTGCCTAAAGTGAATTAAGACCCTATCATACAGGCAGTCAAATGAAGTTGACTAATGGGGTGGTATCAAATACCCTCTCTCCTTGTGTGAGGAAATCTGTCTGTGAGGAAGCTTGTGGTATTCCCCCCTGAACATTTCTAAAATAAGGGAGAACCACAGTTGCCAGGTCCAAAAATTGAGTCACCACAGTGATCTTGGTGGATTCTTTCCAACACTTCAGAAGTACCCAGGATATTAGAGGAAAGGGAATACAGTGTCCTAGAAAAAGAAGTCATCTGTCCTAGAGCAGCATCTTGCCAGCTAAATTGTTCAGAGGAGAAATAAAGAGGTCTACTTGAACAACTACCTAAAGATGAAGAAAATCTTGGAAGACCTCCTGATATAGTTTCCATTCGTGAGGGTCTGCCCAGTTGTGCTCAGCTTGTCTGCCAGACAATTCTGCTCTGATACAATGCAAGATGTCTGCACTGTGAAGTTATATCCCAAACTAACATGGCTTGCCTGCAGAGGAGGCGCAACCTTGTTCCCCCTTGCTTGGTGATGTACCATATGACTGTGGTATTGTCTGAAACAACCTGAAGAAGTCCTTGGGACTAAAGATGTTTCAGTTTGTGGTGGTCCTTTCCTGTTTTTTTTTTTTTTGATACTTGGTCTCTTATTTCTGGAGTTGGACCTTTGGACGGCGGCGATACCTTTATTTATTATTATAACCTTAAGTATGGATGACAAGGAATTTGATAAGCATGTTTTACATCTAATGTTCTAAAGAAACTCGAATGAGGAAGTAGTATAAACAGGCTGTGAAGTGACAACATTTTGAATATGGACACCATCACTAACAGGTTTAGGAAACAAAGATCTAGAACTGGTCTCCAAGCATTTTATTTCTTAAACACTATAGACATCCTTGTATAAAACTCATTTCCCACCTGGGAAGGGAGAAGAGGTTCCATCAGTCTCTGGGACATCACGCAATGAGGATCAAGCGGAAACGTACGAATCTGGCCTGGAGGATGGGGATTCCCTCTGGAAAGGAAGAATTTGTTCCCAATGCCATCTGTAACCTTAATGAACTTCAGAACCCATTTGCCTGAAATGATCCGTTTCCAAAAAGACAAATGGAGATTCAGACTTTTAGGAAGAAAAAAAAGGGGCTGCCAGGGTTGGAGGGGGGTAAGAAAGTCTCTTACAATAGTAATTCTGACTTATTGCACTGTCCTTGGCTTTTGGAGGTTCCAGAATTCTTCTTGGAGCCCCTTGCCATTTATCTTAAACGTCTGTTTGCCTGTAATTTTTTTAGACTGTTTATTCTGTTTCTTACCAAAACTGGAAGACAAGTTACAGAATCGCTTGGAAATCTTGAACACAGTGATGAGAAATCTTGAGATTCCATTATCAGGTTCTTTCCTTCATCACACTTTTTGATGACCTCAGCAACAGAGCGGCCAAAAATTAAACCTCTGTCCAAAGGGGAATTTAAATTCACATTTACCATAATCTGGGAAGGTCGGAGAATGCAACCATTAAACCTCCTCAAATGAGTAATGATGGCCACAACCCTGGTGATGTATGTATACAGCGAGTAGTGACTTGCACAGCAGGTAGTGACTTGAACAGAAGTAATTAAAGCACATTTTTTCCCGATGAGGGGAAAGTGCAGATAAACCATTCCTCATACTTTCACAATTAGTCAACACAAACTAACATATGAGCCTGACCATTCAAATTCTGAAATACAAACACGTTTTCCTCATACTTAATTCCCATCCTCATCTAATAAGGTAGGATAGAAATTAACCAAGTGTTTAGCATCTAAGAATTAACAAATGAAATATCTGTTGGATCAGGTTTGGGAAGAGTGTAGGAAAACTTAAAAGACTAACTTTATACATTCTATCTACCTTTTTAGGGGCAGCTGGCTTATTGTCAGGAAAACTGTATGCAGTGGCACACATCCTCCAAAGCTGACAGAACTAGAGGAATGGGTGAAGGTTCTGGAAATTCCTTATGCAACAGCTCATAATACTTTCTGTGAGAAACCCCAGTGTTCTCCCACTGAAAATACTGGCACATTCTAGCAATAATATCAGAGAAAAAAAAAACAGGGCGAAATCAAAAACAGAGCTCTTCTCAGAAATCTGAGGAAAAAATGCATCTGTCCCTTCATCTTCCTGTCTAGATTCAGAATCCTGAGCATCTTCAGGAAAGGAAGTATTCCACTTTCTGTTATCACAGGCTATTTTACAAGAAGGATCAATAGCCTGAATCAAACCATGAGCCAGACCCAGTAAACTACTCCTATCCAAGGACATTTGAGAAGGAACAGATACATGCTTAGTTTTCTCTCTTTTTGCAAGGAAAACTGGGACCAACATTGATATTAATTGCAAAAGCAGTTTCCCCAGATATTGGCAGAACATTCTGACAACACAAGTCTTTCTCTCTTGGTCCTGGAACAGGGCTGTCTCTTGCCCATTGAAAGGACTCCAGCAGCTACAGAGGGCATCATGGCTAACCTCCAGTCCATTGTGGCTGTAGGTGCTACACCAGAAGGATCCAGGGTAAAACATGAATGGTCTAAGGTACCACTATGACCACAGCAGAGTCACCCACCTGCAGTTAAGGCAAATTGCTATCCTGCTGTGTTGGCAAAGGCTTTTTGCATAATGTTTTATTTTTGTGGCTGGAAGAAAGACCTGCCATAAGACAGTTTCTATTGTCAAGTGGAAAATGGTGCCTCCTTCCACGAAATGCAAGAAGGAAATGCCAGTAAAAAATCTTTAAAGTTATTTTCCAAAAAAAGCTCTTCTCCAGCCCCACAAAGTAAAAACAAACGCATTCTCCACAGAAAAAAAATGGTTTACAGGTACTATAAACTTTTAAACCAACAAGGGGAAAAAAAAAAGTGCGTACAGTACAGTCTCATGACAGAACATTAAAACACAAACTTTTAACTTTAAAATAACTTTCCTCAAGAGAAAAGTAACAAAAAACTAAATAAAGGAAGAGTTTCCTCACTAAAAGGAACTTATCTGCCCAGCAAATGAACAGCAAAAGCCAACAATCAAAGTTCTGAAGGGCATGGTGCCCTAACTTATCTTTTAATCAGCTTAGTTTGAGCTGCCATACAGTTTGGACACAATGGAAGGTGCTCTGAAGCTTTGTAAGCTGTCTGGCTGTTACATCCTTGGCAGGATATAACTTGCAACTTAGGCTACTGCAGCAATGATTGCGTCCTGCAACACCTTGCACCTGAGGTTGGCACTTCCTTTCTTCCACCCTAGCTCCGCTTCTGCCCACAGATTATAGTGATGGAAAAAGCAACATGTGCCTGAATTATGATCAAGTGGACATGTTTAAAAACAAAGATGGAAACAAGTAAATTACTCTGGAATGTATTTGAGTACAGCAATGAAAGGCAATGATGTTTACTTTTCTGCCATAGTATGCACATTGTCGGGTAACTTCCTTTGATTTTTAGAACAAAAAAAAATGTACTGTGCTGTACTGTCCTGTGTTTTTCAACTACATGTAAAACATTGCCTACACCTGTTTATATTGTAATATACTGTTTCCCTACTGGGTACCTGAAACCACATATTACAATAAAATGTTCAACTCTACTATAAAAACTCCTCATGCTCCATGGAACTCTCCCATAAATTTCTAAAGATAAACTTTGTATTCTGTGCTGAAGACGTAATACAGACATCATGAACTTCAAATATAGCCCGACTTGGGAACTGGGTCCAGTTTGCACAGCATTAAAAAACAGAACTCTAAATTTCTGGAGAAATTAAGGGTGTAGCCAGTTTATAAAGGAGGGAGGAGTCATAAGCATAGGATGATAGCCCAGGGGTGTTACTCAGGTGAGGGGTGGGGCTACTTCCTAAGCACACAAATACTAAGACAGGCAGGCACCTGGCCTTAATGGCTTTACTTCATTGCATGACAGGCATGGAACACTGAATAGTTAGGGTATAATACAAGAACTCCCTATAGCTGTGAGTACAATGCTACACTGGAGCACTGCAGTGGCCTCACAGGCAAAAAGAAACAATATCAGAGGGGCCAGGAGAGACTTCTTGTGCCCTAATTTAAGGAAAGGCATCAGAGGCAGCAGACTATCCGATGCAGAGGGAGCCAGAAAAAGTAAAAGTCAACAAAAAGTGCACTGTTAGCAAATTGGAATGAATAAATATATTACTCTCATGAACTTTAACTATGCCCCCCCATATAGGAAATGGGGGCATTCCCTTACTCCATTAGACACCCATCAAAAAGCTTAAGAATTAAAACAAATGAAGCCATTACATAGCAGATATTGTTCCCTATATTTCTATCCCTGATCACAGCTATACACATTATATATTTATTTCTAATTTGCATAATTTTCTCTATTTCTCTGCACAATGTGTTAATTTTTTTAATCCTTACAAGTTCTGCCTTATTTTGACACTGTACAGTCTATGCTTCCAGCAGACACTTATTTATTTTTTCCTATAACTGGGAAAGGTCCTCTTCAAATTTCCAGTAAAAAGGGTTGCTATCTCAAGCAGAGACTACCTACTTGTGAAAAATTATTTCAAGCAATAAAAAAATGCCATTTAAACTTCTAGTACTAACTAGTATCATTATCACTTCTTTAAAAATGACAAATATTAAATTTGAGGTGGAAAAGAAAAAACTGCACTGAAACACTAAATTGTCCGTCCATAAAGTTCAAGATCTTGGGGGAGAGGTACAATACATAATGAACAAAAACAAACGGTCAATGCACATTTCCTACAAGCACATGACATGTAATAGATACAGATTATCTTTTCCTTATGTCACTGTTAACACTAGTATTTTTCTGCAGGAAATAGTGACATGCCTGGCCACCAAGAATGATCTTAAGGACATTAGTGATTTCATCATTGTTTACTGCACCTCGAGAAGAACTTATTTCTGATCGACATTAGTAGGTTTTGACATGCCTACATTTTCACAATGGTGGGCAAATGACAGTGACCCTTTTGCTTCAGTTATCCTGATGAGGAGCACATTGAATCTTTCTTACCATCGAGTCTATCATCACTAGCACATTATTTTCACAGGATGAACTGCCAAAATTTTTACTTAAGGTAATTTTCTCCTCAACTCACAAGTAGGCATCATACCAGTTCAGATTATTTTTTTGGCAGATAATAGTAGAATTAACACAACCATAGCATCTCATCCATTTTCATGTAAAGTACTACTAAAACCTACTTTTTAATCTTTTCGTGGATACAGTATAACTAAGCAAAGCATCATACTGCACATGCGTGTTTGTGTGTGTGTCTGTGTGTGTGTCTATTACATATACACAAACATATATCTTTATAGGACTATGGGACAGTTGGTTGAATGGCAACTTTGTCTAAACATGAGTCACTCATTCAAAATGGTTTACAGACAATGTCACTGAAACGCACATTAATCCAAAAGTAATTGAAACATGATTCATCAAAAGCATCAAATGGAAACATTCTTATAAAGAATTTCTGCAAGGGGGCTAAATCTCCACTGTACCCCAATCCCCTTAAATATATTAACTCCACAGTTGCAGTAGAGTGCATAAAAGTGAAAATACCATACAGAGGGAATCAGGTGCCAGAGGGCATATATTTTACTTTTGTTTACCAGGTCTGCCTGACTGGATTTGGTCAGACAGTTTCAGCAAAGACCCACGGAGAAAAGCTCCAACACATTGCAAAATTTTAAACAGACACTCAGTAACTGCATTAACACACAATAAGTAATGTACATTAACAGTTACACAAACTTGCAAATTAGATCACACGGACATGAAATAAAGGCAACTATTACAGTACAAAAGACAGTTATGCATTTTGTGGAAATTGAATATTGAGCATTTGAAATCCACAGGTGTGTGTGGGTATGTCAGGATTTGCCGGACAGGTGGTGTGGTTTTGATCATGACAGCAAAGCCAGGGTGATTAAACAAAGCCAAAAGTTGGTACATCCTGATATACCCATAAACAGGAGTTGATTTTTGCTATTATACAATTACATTAAGAAAGAAATTGCTTACTTTTCTTCAATAATGCATTTGTATAAGGACACTTCAGTGTGTTCTTTTCTATAGACTGATGTACTGCGCATGCATATGGGACTTAACTTCGGCTGCACTGCATTGATGTAGTCTGAAAGCATGCGAAGCCAACAGAGAAAACGTATCAGTGGTTCTATTTTAAGAGTTAGTACTGCAAAATGTATCTCATTTTCCTTATATTTTGTGCTGTTCCTCAGCCTATACCAATAGAAAGTTTGAACATTCAGTAGTACTTCAGCAGCCAGATGTTTTTGCTCTGGTATTTGCTCTATTTACAACAGGAATGCTAGCTGGGCTGCCCAATCAGTGTTCTTGTTTTTGAATAGTAATGAACCGTTATTATATCATAGTGAATAAACCGCAGTGGCAATGACTATGTATAGGTTTAACCACATGTACCTCCTCAGCTTCTTCATATACTTCTATATATTACTGCTACTGTATTACAGAACATATATGCATTTTACATTAAGTAAAATGGAACTGCAACCAAACTGTCATTCAACTAAAATGACTATCAAACACTTGAGTAAATTAATTGTCAGACCACCAAACCACTTATCGTACAATCAGAAATAAAAAGCTTTTAACCCAAATAATTTCATCTCTTCTCTAAAACACTGCAGCTGAGAAACACTGAAGACACCTACCCCTTGAAGAAGCCAATAACTCCTTTAACACCACCTTCGTGGATGTATTAAATCGTCATGCACCCCCCAGAACCATTAGAGTGAAAACTAAGTTTGCACCCTGGCTAAGCAAAGATTGTAGATCCTTACTCAAAGCAAGAGACAAGGCCTGGGAACAATTCCACAAATACAAACATTAAAGCTCTAGGACAAACATTCATTGAACACAGAAATAAAGTTAAAAAACTTGTAAAACTGGATAAAAACAAATATCAAAATATACAAGAGAAACATCAAAATAACCCTCACAAATTCTGTGTGGCCGTTAATAATATTCTTTACCAGGGAAAATAACTACTCCCACCCCTACACCAACCACCTACTCTGACATTATTTATTAAATCGGGTTGCTATACTTTACTGATACCATCCAAATCCTTGCAAATTCACAGAACATTTCCAGCAACTCTGTCTCTCTTGCTACCCAGTCCACACAGACCTCACAAACCTGCCTCAACCAACTTACACTACAGCAAGTATCTATTGGTACTGTAAAAAAAAAAAAAAAAAAATTCTCCAAAAAAACTTAGCTGCTGACAACCTCCCAGCTGACTTCCTGAAAAATCGCAGCAGATGCAATGAGAGCAGGGTAACTACCCATCTGGAAGATCTCCCACATTATTCCTTTACACAAGGGAGGTAATTCTACAGACTATTATTGACCAATTGCCATCCTGTCACCATTATCCAACTCATGGACTTCCTTCACACACAAACTTATCAAATACACAACACGGTTTTCGCTCAATTCACAGCATCAACACAGCTCTAATGGCTTTTACTAATACAGTGAACCACCTTAGAATCCAAGGACAATATGTATCCGTTATATTTATGGACTTCTTCAAGGTCTTTGATATGGGAAATCACACTAAATTAATCAATGTGCTCTTCTCCCTTAACCTTAGTAGCTCTTCTATTACCTGGATTCAGAGTTGCTTATCAGGATGTCAACAGGCCATGCAGTGGTGACACCATCTTTCTACTCTTCTCCCTGTGACCTTAAGAGTCACATAAGGGTTTCATCCTTGAAACTCTGCTCTTCTCTTTGTTCACTAATCATCTACATACTTCCACTTCTCTTGCATCTGTAATACAATATGCAGATGACTCTACATTAGTAAGCTCATGTCCCACATTACATCTCAGTTCCATTACCCAGAAATCTTTATCTGCAGAAACATCTTTAACAAATTCCCTACTCATCCTGAATCCCAATAAAACTGTTCTTTCATCCCTCTATATCTCCCCCATCCTTACCAACTTTTACTATAAAATCCAAAAACAAAACAGTCATCACCACAATAACTCATACTAAATTGCTTGGCATTGAAATTAACAACTTGAAATTCGACATTTACATTGCTCAAACCATTAAAAAGGTTCATAAGAAACTAGGTCTTCTATACAGGCATGAACAATTTCTAACTAGAGCCACAAAAGTCTACACTGCCCATACACACCTCCTGTCAGCTCTCCTATATGCCTACCCTATTCTGACCAACCTTCATAAAACTGACCTAACCAAGCTGGAAACCTGCCAAATTTGCCACTGACACCACACATAGTTCTCACCACTGTATTGCTCTTAAACTAAATTGTTTAGAACTTTCTCAACTCCTCTACTTTAAACAATTAACCTTCGCCCACAAAATCTTTCACCAACCTGATAAAGTCCCAGCTCTTCAAAATCTTATACAATGATATGCCACTACTAGACCCGCTCCACTAACAAACTACTCCTAGACACCACAAAAGCTAACAACTCAGCTGGGGAATCACTCTTCTCAAACGTCATCCCTAAAATGTGGATTAAACTGCCATCCTCCATTTCCTCCAGCTCCTCCACAGCACAGTTTAAAAAGCTACTTACAACACACTTGACCAACTCCTGGTTCTGTACCTGTAACTCTCCAGGCTAAACTAACCACTGTATAAGTAACCACACACTGCTTGTGGACTTCTAACCTTCCATTTCAGATCTTCATATAATATTGTTGTGCTACGGCTATTTGTTTGCTCATGTAATGACCATGTAAGTTGTTAACTTCTACAATGTATATACTAATCTGGGCCTCCGCTGAAAAAAGGATCTGTGCCCAATCGGACTTTCCCCAGTAAACAAATGTAAAATATAAATAAAAATTTTCAACCAAATGACAGGCATTCATACAAAATACACACACACAAAAATGTTCAAAAAGCTTGTCATCGGAAATACTTTGCAATTATTTTGACAAGCTTTAAATTAAACAAAAACAGATCTATTTTTAACTTGCTTGAAATCAATCAAAATAAATATGAACACAAAGCATTTTTTGTCTTTGTTTATTCTTCAAGACAAGGACAAAACAGCACTCTTTTTGAGTTTATTTTTTGGTAGCCTTTAAAATTTTCAAGACAAATCTTTTTTGTCGGATACATTTTTAAGACATTTATTTCACAAGAATATACCCATTTTATATATATATATATATGTATATATATATATATATATATATATATATATATATATATATATATATACACACATACACACACACACACATATATATACATACACACATACACGCATATATACATACACACACACGTGCATGCAGAAGGACATACAGATACCTCTCCACAAACTCGTATGGATACTCCTGTGACAACCTTGTGGCAACCAATGCCACTAAATGTGAAGAAGATGCTGTTACCCAGTCTGTTTCAATGAATAATCCACAAAACACAACCTTGGCACTAAGAGCATAGAGCGAGTGCATTACTGCCCTGGGTCTGGGTCTCAAACCTCCACACCCAAATTAAATGGCACTCTATTCACTTACAGAGCCATACCACACTCTCCATGAACCAATGTCTCCCAGCACCTCCTCTATCCATAGTAACGGCCATTCACTCAAGTATTATTTTTCACATTCAGACACATGCACAAAATTTCCAGGGAAGATTTAAATCTTCCAATTCCCATTTTCTTCCTGGGCCTGGCAGTAATGCTCTGATTGTGGCACTTGATACCTCTTTTACAGGTAGTCGGCCGAAGCAGTCTTGAAGATGTGGCCCTTACAGTGCATTATTCCTCAGTGTAAATGGTTACCCTCTTCTCAATTAAGCAACAGTGCATAAATACTCTTGTAATAAATAAATACCAGCCACAATAGCTTAAATGGGTTTTACTTAAATAATAAAGAAAATAGCACAAATACCAAATAAAATATACATTGCTTGGCACACAAGGAAAATTAAGTACATGAAATATAGATAGATGGAGTTAGATTTTACTGTATGCTTTCTAAGTAGCTGCTACAAGGAGTACTGTACCTTAAAATGACCAGCTAATTTCTGCAGATAGGATGTTCTCACGGCAACTTCACACTTGTCTCCCAACATTTCACTGTCACAGTTATAGAGCCAATGTCCTTGTGTGACTTCATTATTGCTAATGATACTGGTCATACACCAGCTAGCCCCACATCCTTCGCAAAACTATGAGTTTGTCCCATTACCTTTAAATCTGTTTTTTCTTTACTTGCATCCCAAATGGGTCTTGAATGACCACTGTATTCCAATGTGGTTTCATCCTAGTCTGTTATCTTAGGAGAAGGTGCCATCCTGTGTCAACCAGCCTCTCTGTCCTTTAAAATCTGGACAAACAAAGTGTTTGCTAGGTAACACAAACTGCAAATCAACATGCCAGAAACAGAGGAGAAAAACATGCAAAGACGAATACACTTTGCTTGCTTTAGCCTAGCATAAGCACATTTAACAAATATTCACTTTTAGCCTAGTATCACCTCTGGTTTCACAATGCCCTCAAGTTTTCATCTTACACAGATGTACAGCATTTTAACAGGTAGTTTGGTAAGCATCATCCAATTTCTATATTACCTGCTGCATCTCAAATAATAGTCAAGCCTCTAACTATGCTTAAAATCTATACAGTAAGACGCTGTCCGGTTCGATTCACAGCTAGAGTGTCTTCTGCGTGGAGACATGTGTGAATGGGCGTACCTTTGTTGAAGGCTGTGCGTCAGGGCTGGCAACTCTGCACGTAAAAATCAACTACCAATCATTAGTGGACTGGAGTTCCGCTGTGGCGACCCCTAACCGGGAAAATCCGAAAGACACAAACAATTGAATACCACATAGCACACAACTCTTCCTGCTTACAGCAGGAACATGGGATACTACTCAAATACATTTAAAAAACAGAGCCCACCACCATATAGCAATAAAAGGCCTAGATTGGTTAGAACTACCCCATCAACTAATATACACAGTGTCTTTCCACCTACAAAATTATCCAGCATCCATCTACCTGACCATACAGAAACAGTGAAAAATACTTGCTGAAAAGCCAATCAAAATGCATGTAATGACACAAGTACCTTAATGGCACACTGTGGAATGGCAGCCATAAATGATCAGCCACAACAGTAAATCCATTTGCTCGGTACTTTTTACCTGCTGGCATGATGTACCACTAGGGATGTACATAAAAAGGCATCACATTATTGATAATGAGTACATATAACATTGTGGATTACTATTAGCACACCAATAAATGCACTTCCCTCAATTGTCTAAGGTTCTTCTAGATGGACTAATGCTGCTAATTTCTGTCAATGGCATCACATCAGGTACGGCAGTGCAACTGTAACTGCAGAAACTTAATTGCATCATCTACTTAATTAGGTTTCTAAAATGTACTTCTGAGAAGTGGACAGAATAAAGGAGGGGAGATGCTGCCTATCCAGTTACATAAAACTAAGCACTGGAATCGCTCTGGTGACCTACTACACTCAGTAAAACTAAACAAAATTACTGTGTCATCTGATGTAGTTGTACAGCTGCTAAAAACTCAATAAAATATCACTGTGTAGCATTCACAAAATATCCAATAATCAATGGTTGATAACTGTCTAGGAATCGAGTAACTAGAAAATGAAAAGTTTGTCTGAAAGTATGAATGTCATACTGAATAAATTAATTTTCTAGCCTACAACAGTTGAAGTGAATTCAGTTTCCAAACTTGGTATAGCAAGACATTTAAAAGCAAAATGAAAGAGTATGACCAAGCAATGTAACCTTAAATAACTTATTTCTGGCAGTGCTGACCTCATCCTAAGTTGAATGACAGAAGAAAAAGGTGGACACAAGTGAAAAGCAAGCTGCGCTGATATCAAGTTAATTTGCAACTTCCCATGCATGAGCATTGCACCCTTCTATTTCTTTCATCTGCAGTGTGCAATCACTTCTAAACAGTTCTTAAAAAAAAACAAAAACATTTACAATACAACATGGATATGCATAAAAAATCAACACTCCTACCCTGGGTATATCAAGCACAAGGATGATGCCATGACTGCAACCCAGGTGACTGGGTTTATATTAAAAAACCCACAAATGGAGGTGACATTCTTGGAGGACAAGAGGAAGGGTGCATAGCCTGCTCACCTATGCTGGTGGTAATATGGGCTAGAGCATAGTAAGAGGGACAATAAGTGGTGTAATTTCCCTTGGACAGACCAGGAGAATCAACTGCTTTTGTCACCCAGGAAGAGGCAGGACTGCTTAGAGGGAACACCCCTTATGGAAGCGAGGTGAGAGAACACCCCTTATGGAAGCGAGGTGAGAGAACACCCCTTATGGAAGCGAGGTGAGAGAACACCCCTTATGGAAGCGAGGTGAGAGAACACCCCTTATGGAAGCGAGGTGAGAGAACACCCCTTATGGAAGCGAGGTGAGAGAACACCCCTTATGGAAGCGAGGTGAGAGAACACCCCTTATGGAAGCGAGGTGACAGAACACCCCTGATGGAAGCGAGGTGAGAGAACACCCCTTATGGAAGCGAGGTGACAGCCTCTGCAGACAGCACAATACAAGTTGCTCCTCTTCACCTTGCTAGGTTTGGACTGTTAGGGCTGGGAAAACAATCAGAAAAACTGTGAACCATCCCTACTACCCGTTTGACTGATGGACCCCTCCTTCCTCGTCTTCCCTCGTGCCAGTGATTGGGAATGAATGGGATGCTTGACAAGGTGGCGGCTGATTATAGACATGCAGTCATGGCAAAGAAAAGAAAAAAAAAGTACAAATAATGTCACACACAAAAACTCTCAGGTAAGTCATTGTTAAACTTGGTACTACTACCTCATCATACATCAAATGTTACAGTTTTGACAACTCCGACTAACAGAGAAATAAAGGGTGGGGGGGCTTATTGCAAAAGTATATTAAAATACTGCAAGGAAAATCAATACGTAGGCAAAAAAAAAAAAAAATCAGAATGAAAATTCTCTCCCTTACTAACATTGCACTGAGGAGACATCCCACTCTACTTGGTGGCTTTTACTTTCCCTGAGCTGATAACATCACAGTGGCTACGCCTATACTGCAGCTAATGCAACAACTCTGTTTAACTTAAAAAATAAATTTTCCACAATATGACACTGCTGCAAGTCAAACCGCTCAACTGTCCCTGATTTTCAGGGATGTCCCTGGTTTTGACTGAAATGTTACCTCTGTCACTCTCAGTCCCTCTTAAAACTGGTGACCTTTGGAGGGACAGTGGTGAATTACACTTCATAAATAACGCCAATAATTAAGTTATACATTTTCTGAAGTAAAAGAAATACGCATTAATTCACATTCTCTTACTCTGTCAGTGTTTTAAGTTAAGAGTACGAATACTTTAAAAGTGTCCCCGATTGCCCCTGATTACATTGAAATTTGTCCCGGATTGGTTGTGAGCTATGCTGCAAGTAAAAATGCGAAAATGTGATGCAAAAATGCATGCACACACACCAGCTCGGGAAATTTATAACAGATTCAAGATAGCCTAAGAACTAATGTCTTTTGGAGAAAGTTATCTCCAAAAGACATTAGTTCCTAGACAAAGGAAACAAAAAAATCAGATTATTTCAGCACCGAGGTATACAGTGGAAAAGGCCTTGACTAGTGATAGGCAGTGATCGTAGAAATGTTTAAAATATCACTAAAGACTTTATACGGTTGAAACTGCACTGAAAAGGAAGTGAGGAACACAAAACAAGGAAACCGAGGAGTATCTGGTAACAAGTAGTCTTTGTGAAAGTCACTGCTGAACAGACAGATACACTGATGGCACACCAAAATGGTCAAGGAAATTTGGGAAGTGATGAAAGTTCAATTGTTGGTTTAAGACACTGAGGAGTGATGGACACAGTAGGCAAGTTGAGGTGAGCCCAGTTTTAATACAAATATTTAACAAGGTTTTTATATCCAATCTTGCACTTATAGTGCCCAATTCACCTGCAACATGTCTTTGGAATATGGCAGGAGACCTGAGCACCCAGTGGAAACCCATGCAACCGCAGGGAGGACATGCAGACACTGCACAAAAGGCATCCCAGCTGGGAATCTAACTGTAGAACCTCTTACTATCATGAAGGCTTAGAAATGTAAATCCACAGAAGTCTCCTGTATTGCAGTCTTTGCAGTCCTGGGTAGGACCCAAAATACATCCTCTGCAGAGTCATGGGCCAGAAATGTATTCTGCTCTGTTTCTCACAGCTGACAGACATTGGTGCTTTTGCTGGCTTTGTTTCTTAAATCCGGTAAATTTTAGCTGTTACTCTATTAACCTGCAATCAGTTATCCGCATATAAAAACTTTAGGTGTTTAATAACCAAGTTTGGATTACAAATTTCTGCATTCATCAAAAAATGTATTTAAACTGGACCTCACAGTGTGCAATGTCCTACAAAAGTAGGAGCATCAGAGGCCTTGTTATAACAAAACTATGGGTACAATACAGACTTCTCTTAAATCTAAAAGCCTTGGCTCAGTGACAACATGCCTTTTATGAAAGTTTCCAAGGCAACAAATGAAACGGCAGCTCCTAATTTCAAGAGCCTGTAGGGACACTCAGCTGTCTGATTTAAGAGAAAATCTCACAGGAACTTGAAGTTTAAATACATTTGTACTTATCCCAATTTTAAATCACACCTCCAAAACTCAGAACACAATAGTGAAAAGAAAGTGTACAGATCCCCAGTTACCACCTGAATTCATAAGTAAAACTTAGTTTTAAGACTTAGTTTGCAGATTCCACGTTAACCTGTTTCATTTTCTAAGCCTCCAAATTCAGTGTGACCAGACAGAAATATATATATATATATATATATATATATATATATATATATATATATATATATATATATATAGATAGATAGTATTAACAGTGTGTGAGACCACTGTGCTAGAAAGTGACTCGCTTGTCTGAACAAAAACTGTGCACAGTTAAAAATATTGCTAAGCACTTAACCTTCTTTTTACAGTACATTACGATTCATCAGTGGAAAAGATGGGACTTGATGAAGTTGGCAAGGGAGCAAGGTTTTCTTTTTCACTAAAACTCTAAAAGAAGACAGTGTTTTGACCACTGTTCCAAAACTGTGCATTTTTTGCAGGTAATGGCAGACATTAAGTTCTCGGAAAGACATACATGCACTTGTATCATTATCAAGCTCAGTCAAGATGCAAGAAATGAAAACACTAGAATCATTATTTTTATAAAGAAAAAATAAAAACAAAATGAGTATCAAAGGAGACCCGACAGAAGCAACACCATACTGGAAAATCCAATACCTCTCAGTTGTGCAAATTAACGAGCACATTTTTTTAAGAATGCAGTACTTGAGTATTGCAATATAATACACATGCCATACTACACCCCCATCCCTCACTGCACAAGTGAGATATTCTGTTTTGAAAGCTGATGACAATAAGAAGTCAAAGTTCACTATAGTCTTTGCCATCATGGTCAGAAAAGAATGAATTTTCTAAACTGCTTGTCCTGGTGAGTGCTATAATGGTAGCTAACTGAGCAAGATCGGCCAGACTTTTTATCACCAGCGAGATTCTCCAGCTCAGCCAGTGGGGGGCAAGCTGTACAATGAGTCTTAAATTTGCCTTTAGGACCTCCATCATATGGGTTTATGCCTGGTATACCTCTCATGGGATGCATCTGGGGGGGGGCAGACTCATAAGTTGCCCATATCATCTCAATTAACTGCTCTCAAAATGGAGGTGGCATGAATGCACTGTGATGTCCACTCAAATATTCAAGCTCCTCCTAGAAGGGAAAGCAACCCACTATCCTTAAAAGAGGAACTTCACTTTTTTTTTGGCCTGGATCTGTGATTTTATTTGTTTTTGTACTATGCAAAGCTCAATAATTATCTGGCTTGGGATACACTTCGCTGCCCTCCAAACAATTAATCCTGACGTATGGATAAAATATTGCTAATGACCACACGTTGGGAAATTGTCACATCACCCCTTGATATGACAGCACTGAAACAAGAACTAAACCTTATAAAGCAATCATGTAAAGGTAAATGGAAGAAAGTGTAGCATTTTTGCATTTGCTAAAAAATCTGCCCCCCCACTCCAGGCAGATGCATCAAGCCAACAACTCCTCATCTTTCAAACACCATGTTATCTTCAGTAGCTGTGGAAAAACTTTCTATTTAAGCACACTCAATTGACAAAGGCATGTCATTCAGCTGAGATGACGCTTTTATCCGGGATCACACTGCAGTGGGGAGAGGGGCATACTCCTTTTGATTTCACATTTTGGTGTTATGAGTTTCGGTCGGGTGGGTTTTCGGTGTTTTGGACTTTCAGTGCTGTGGTCTCGGTCGAATGAATTTCTATCGGGTGGGCTTTCTATCATATGAAGTAGACCCGATATGATGGACTCATCAGTTGACATTTCACTTCAGATAAGATGGAGGATGAAAGAAATGGGGATCTCTAGAAGGAAACCAGTCCTTAGAACACCACGTGAGTAAATGTTTCTCACAAGACAGAATAGGATCTGGAAATTTCAAATTAGCTTGAGAGTCAAGATGTTGTCCAGTCCCTCTTTCCCCATGTGGGCTGTCATCCACAATATACTATAGGATTTACATCAAAAATGGATAAGACAACTAGAGCATCGGCTGACACGAAGTGGCTGGAAGGGAAGCAGGCCACTACTAAAATATTTATTTGCATTTGTTTACCAGGGTAATCCACTGGACCATTATGAGTCCATTTTCAGTAGAGACTGGGGGAGAAGAGCTCCACAAACAACAAGAAATAACACAAAGTGAATACATATTAAATGAGCACATACAAGGTAACATCTTACAGGTATAATAACAAATTGACACATTCAGACCCAAACTGTGGGCAGTAAAGCCAAGGAGGTGGAGTTTCAATATACATTAAAGACTTACGCACTTCCAGGCTGGTCAAACAGTATGACGCACAGGAGACACTTCAGGTGCAGTTAACCACTGACAAGACTCCTATTCAAATCATAGCTAGCTACCAGCCCCCAAATCTGATTTAAGATGTCCAATCCGCCTATTTGGACCTGTTGTCTATCAAGATTCAACCCTTTACCCTGATCCTGGGTGAGTAACTTCCCAAACATAGATTGGAAGAACTACTCATGCCAGAACACAAATGTCCTTTTCTTGATTTTATCAATGCAAATGCCCTGGAGCAGTTAGTCAATGGCCTTACAAGAGGTGGTAATATCTTGGACTTGGTATTAACCAACATGAGTAACCACTGCAGCATCCCTATAGTATCATCCTCCCAGGTATGATCAGACCATAAAGTGGTCACTTTCAAAGTCGCCATCTCCCCCAACCCCACTCTCACTAGGATCAGACCTAAAAACTTCTCCAAAGCTGATTACAGCCTCCTGAGGGATAGTATAAACAGCTTCACAACCCCTCCCCCTCTGTAGGAACTGGCACAATATCCAAAACTACACCAAAGCACTATACGAGCATTTATACAGATCCATGGAATCAGGACTACCCGACAGGACTAAATCATCCTCCGCAAGGAAGAATAAATCTGTATGGTTGACATCTGCAATAAATTAACTCTATAACAAAAGGAAAAAAAAATGCTGTACAAGACCAAGAAAGAGCAGGTGCCCAATTGGAAGCAATGTCTCCTTAGTCTGAAGGAGCAAAGAACAACAACACTAGTGAAATCCTCCAAAGCAAACTTCAAGTCCAAATTAGGCACATCTACTAGAGACCATCATAAAGCCTTCTTCACATGTGTCTGCAAGCTCAAAGGAAGCACCCAGATCTGTTCAGAACTGGTGGTAAAGGACACCACATATACAAATGCTGTAGATATACCAAACTTGCAGGCTAACAGATTCAGCGAAAACTTTACCCCTCTGTCCCTCCCATCAGTAAATCAGGGCATCCCCAATACTTGCCCCTTCCCCTTAAATCTAGGGAACAGGTCATCACTGCTCTCTCAAAGGCAAAAAATACAGCCTCCATGGGACCCAATAACATCCCAGGCTGCATCCTATGTGAACTCAGGCAAGAACTTGCAGCACCATTAGGCACCCTATTCAACCGAAGCCAGAGTACTGACTTCATCTCAGGTGGGTGAAGGACAGCCACTGTCATCCCTTTACACAAAGGTGGAGCTTCCACTGATCTGGGAAATTAAAGACCCATCAGTCAAACTAGCCTGATCTGCAAGGCCATGGAATGGATTATCATGGACCTCATCAACAAGGCCATTGGCAGCTTGCAAACATTTGATCCCACACAGCTTGGCTTCGTCAATGGGCAGTCATGTCTGCTAAATTTGGTCAACTTCTTTGAGACAGCTGCCAAAGCCATGGACAAGTGGAAGACTATGCACACTGCCTATCTTGACCTAGCCAAAGCCTTTGACACTATTCCCCACTCGGGCATAATAGATGAACTCTCTCAACTAGGCCTCAGTCCATATGTTACCAGATGGGTAAGCAAACTGGCTCACTGATGGAACTCACCTAGTCAAAATAGGGGTAGCTACCTCAAGCAGTAGACCCATAAAAAGTGGCGAACCCCAGGGTAAGGTCTTGGCGCCTCTGTTATTTGGGATATACTTTTCTGAGGTGCAAGCCAAAACCAGTGGGCTATGGCTGAAGTTTGCAGATGACCGCAAGCTGGGCACGGTCATCAATTCCCCTAGTGGTGTGGACACCCTCCAAGAGGGTCTCACCCAAACAAATGACTGGTGCCAGAAACATGGCCTCAAGCTGAATACCAAAAAAATGCATCATCATCCCCTTTGGGGAGAGTGACGTCCCCACAAATAATCACATTAATAACAATGTCCTAAGCAAACAATCAGTTGTCAGGGATTTGGGTAAGCAGGTTGATAGCAGCCTGACTTTTGACCAGCATGTTGCTTCCATTGTACAGAAAAGCCTTCTACATGGCCCACCTCATAATTAAGGGTATCTCATCCAGGGACAAGGTCATAGCATCTCTGTATTCTTCCCTTTTAAAGGTCCATTATTGAGTACAACGCCCCTTTCGGCATGTACCTGGCAAAGCACATGCAGCAGCTGGAGAGACCACAGAGGTTCCTCACCAGGAGAATCCAGGGCCTCAAACATCTACCATACACAAGGTTAAAAGTCCTATCCCTCTATTCAGTTTCATACTGATTCCTCGGCAGTGACCTGTCTGGCATATGAGCCGATCACGGACCCCACCTTGATGGAACTGCTGCATATCCACAAGTCAAGCTGCACTTCAGTAACCTGCACGTGTGGCCTCAACCTGGTCTGTGACATCAACAAGACTTGTTGGCAGGACAGATTTGTGCCTCAGAGACGCCCCCATCTATGGAACAGACACCCTTGTCCACATCAAGCAGAGTACCTCTTTACCCCTTTTTAAGTGCAATCTGGATAACTGGATGGGAAACAGAAAATATACCCCTGGGATTCCACCTGTGTCCCTGCTGGACAGGGTTATTGGGTGCTGATTTGTCTAAAAATGGGCTAAACTCTTGTCTAGGCTTATAAGGGCCTCCGGGCTAATAGCCTAGTAACCTCCTATGATCATATAGTCCTCATTAATTAGATCAGTTATTGAGTACAATGTCCATTTGGTATGTACATGTCCAGACACAGAGCGCAATTAGAAAAGATGTAATGTTGCTGTACTACAAAACTTCCTGGCCTAAAGACATACTTAAATTCCTAGCTCTATTTTCTGTCTCTTATAGGCACTTGCTCAGGAATCTGACACTTGCGTTCTGCTTCAAGACCTCTCAAGGACATAACCTTCATGGACCTCTTCCATCTCCATAAGACCAATGCTAGATCGAGACTTAAAACTTCCACCAACATATAAACAAAACTTGATGGTGTGAGGTTTATTGCCAAATGTTTGGGCTCTCCAATTTTCTTTTCTTTTGGTCCTTTTTATTTATATTCTTTATTTTTCGGCACTTTAAGTTGATGTCTGATTTTTGTCTGCTTCTAGTTCGATTTCAATTCTTGTGGTGCTGCAGTAGCATTGTCGCCTCATAGTAAGACGTTGTCCTGTTCGATTCTCAGCTAAAGCATCTTCTGTGTGGAGACATGCGTGAATGAGCATACCTTCGTTGAAGATTGTGCGTCAGAGCTGGCAACTCGGCATGTAAAAATCTACTGCCAATCATCAGTGGACCGGAGTTCTGCTGTGGCGACCCCTAACAGGGAAAAGCCGAAAGACACAACAACAACTTGATGCAAAAAACTAAGCAAAGATATCTTATATTTTTTCATGCTTTAGAACTTTCACTACGTTTGAAACTGATAAGGTCAGCAAACATATATGCAGACCGGTCGGTACATGTAGTCAATTTTGAGGAGCCCTATAACTCCTTCAGAGTGGAAAGATGTATAAAAAAACAGTGCACACCAAGATTATATCCCATTTGATAAGCATGAAGCATTTTTCTTGTGTTCTTGCACTAATGAGTCAAGGCTGTCTGGAGCCAGTCAATCACACCAAAGCTGTAAGTTAGAACAGGAAGTGAAAACCGATTTTAAAGTTTGGACCCAACTCCTAGATGACAAGACAGTTTGTGATATTAGCTTTAATCTCCTGAAATATTCCTTTTTAAGCACTGTTCTCATTTTTTCATGTTTTATCAAACAATCTATTCTCAAATATTTATGCACTTCTTTAGATCACATTCCTGTTTAACCATCCATCCACAACCTTCTTTTCCCAGTTTTGCACATGGGGTCAGGTGTCACTTCAACAGTGACAATCATCTAGAGCCAAGGATCACATCAGCAGGTGGTTAGCCGTGCCATGTTGCTCTTACAAACCACGCTCACACCTATGGACAATTTAGAGTGTCTAATACAACTACTGCATGTCTCTGGAATGTGGGAGGAAACCACAGCACACAGAGGAAACTCACACGAACACAGGGAGGACATGCAGACTCTGCACAGAATGCACTCCAGCCAAGAAACAAACCATGAATCCCATTCCTGTCCCAGGTTGATATTTTCTTGGTGCTGAAGCTTTCCAGTTATAACCACTGCTTTTGCACATTTATCAAGGCCAAAAGCCATTCTTATACCAGAGAAAGTTTTAATAATTTTATTTGTGCTTTCAAATCCTCATCTGATGAGCTATAAAATTTTAAATTATCCACAAATAACAGAGAACATGTCTTCGAACAAGACTAATTTCTGGAAGTAAAGCCAAAACCACTGCCTAGTCTAGTAAGTAAACTGACTAATGGATTAAGGGCAAGACATGACAACAGTGGTGACAAAGAATCACCGTGGAATATCCCCCCATGGAATTTTGTCCATGGGATAATTTGCCCTTTGTCATGGCTCAGCCACAATGTGGTAGCCATTGTTTCATAGTCACCACAATGTAACTGGACAATGGAAGGTATATCTTGTATATCTGTAACCATTCCATAATCCGGTAATGTGGGATGCCACTGACTGCTTGCTTTATAGTCTATATACTCCATGCTTAAGTTCTTCTCATTTTTTACAACCCACGGTAAAGTCTTTATTTAATTATACACTTTGTTTTTCTAAATGGCTACAAACTGTGCATCAACTCCATTACATAATTTATACACTACTGGAAGGCAAGTTACAGGTCTAAGATGGATTGTTGGAGGAGTATATTTTTTCCTGTTAACCAGGTTGGTAGCTGTTCAGGAAGAGCATGCAATTCATTTTTACTCTGGACTAAATATTTGCTGAATGGCATGTGAGATTCCATGAGAGATGGCACTAAATATAAACCTACTCGAACTAAGTTTGGCTTATTCCAACATTCAGGATCTACAAAAAGCAAATGATACAGGATCCCATTTCCTGCAACTTGGACAGCCAGGATCATGCTATGGCATATGAAGACATGACATGTTTTTCTTTGTATCTCTGCGTGGAGATGAAACATGGACTTCGGAGTTATCCTGACAGAACAGCATCATCCTCAATGCCAATCATATCTAGGAGGTGGTGGATGTGCTAGTGAATTCTGTCAGATGGAGCTCCACACAGGGACAAGGATAACAGCCGCAACCTGCCTAATGAAGATGGTTTAGGAAAAGTGCACTCGAGATGTTGACCATTACACCATAGTGGAGATTGTTGTGACCTGTAATTGTACTCAGCAGCATATGGGAGGCATGGCTGTAGATGGCCTTCTCTCTCCTGCATCACACATGCCCTGTAATTGTACTCAGCAGTATATGGGAGGCATGGCTGTAGATGGCCTTCTCTCTCCTGCATCACACACACCCTGTAATTGTACTCAGCAGCATATGGGAGGCATGGCTGTAGATGGCCTTATCTCTCCTGCATCACACATGCCTATATGCCTTCCCATTCTCACCCTTCTCCTCAAAGTCCTGTACTAATCATGAAATTCTTACAGGAAGCAACAAACATTATCCTCATTACTCCCTGTAGGTGTAGTTTCAGAATCTTAGGTGGCAGTGCAGGTGTCCAACCAAGAATATACTAGAAACCCCTCCCCCCTCTCCATCTGCTGAAGATCACAGAATTTTCAAGCAGCTCCTTAAACAGGTTTGTCATCTTCACCTTGGTACTTGAACTCCATTACTGAACAGATGTTCTTCGTTCCCCATTGCTGCAGTCCTTACTATTGGGTATAGTCCGCATCCAGTCGGCCCGAATACCAGAGTATAAGGCTGACGTCGGTCAGGGCGCATTAGACTGACGTCAGTACGCCAGGGTACTAATGCGCATGACCGACGCCATATCCTCAGTCTTTTTTGCCGCATGGTCCGATGCAGAAGCAGTTTTGCGAGTGCAGGTTGGCGTTCTGAAATATTTCCAAACCGGAGTTTCAGACCGAAACAGAGTTGGCTAAGTACCCGTTGGGAACATTTTGTTTTTCTTGCCTCAGTATTTAACCGGATGTCAGAAAAAGTGAATAACTGTATTTCTTGTGGGAAACAGATACCTCATAGGGATTACCATACCTTGTGTATACCTTGTTTAGGGCCCGAGCACGTTGTTGGTTGCCTCTTGTGCTAGGTTTAACAAACGCACTATTAAGAGGAGGTTAGACTGTGCCAGGTTAGTGTTTGGGAAGCGTTGCAATTATAAAATGCCATCGGATGCTCCGCCCCGTCCAAGAAGCGCAAGGACAAAAGCGAAGCCTAGGGTTGATGAACCGCAGTCCCGGACGCCGGTTCTTTAGAAGGCTCAGTGGAGCCAGAGGTTTTGCCAGGAGTTTCCATGGAGTCTCAGGCAGAAACTTTACTGTTACAGGATGTGCTTTCTCAGGAGGTAGGCCAAGCTGAGGGGGCCTCCCAGGTATCTGTTCTTCCTCTCTTCCCAAGGTAGTTAGAGCCCCTCCTTCTGTTGCCAAAACTTCTTTGAGAGGTAGGCCTAGTTCAGCTTCAGTGGGGGCTTCTCCTAGCATTTCGGGTTCTGTACCTAAGAAACATATGCTTAAAATGGCAGAAGATTTGATTACTATGATTAGAGGTTCTATGCCCCGCCTGATAAGAGGCCTAGGGTGGAACCGAGTTTGATAGTTTTGAACAGTGTTCAGAGGCTTCAGAGTCTTCTGGGAAGACTTGCAGGAGTATCCTACTTATTCTGATTCTGATGTGGATGATTCCACTCCTACAGCTTCTCCTCCTGAGGATTTCTCATTTTCAGAGACTCTGCATTCCATGAGGGAGCACTTTAAATGGGAAGGCCAGGATTACTCTGATTCCAGGAAAAGGCTTAGGGAATTCTTGTTTTCAGCCCAGCATAGGCCCTTAGCTATTCCTCCTGTGTTGAATGTGGTGGAAGATGTTTTGCAGAGGCCTCCCTGAACCCTGACTCCTCCTCCTGCTCCTGTTAAGCCTGATAGGTATTATAGGGTGCCCGAAGCTCATAAGTATTTGTTTAAGAGCCCTAGGGCGGACCCAGAAACTATTTCTCAAGGGCCTAAAGGTGTTAAGGCTTCTGTGGTTAAAAATCCTGTTCCCACTGATAAAGAGGCCAGGGCTTTGGATAGGTGGGGAAAGAAAGTGTATACTTCTTCCACTCTAGCCATGAGAGCGTTGAATTGTCAATTTCACTTGCTAAAATATCAGAATTATCTCCTTTCCCAATTGAAATCTAAGGTGGATGCTTTGGCGGAAGGTATTGAGTGTAAAGAGTTGCTGGATTTGGTTCATGTGTCTGAACAAGTGGGTAAGCATTCTTTGCAATGTGGTTTTGATGCTGTGCAGGCCTCCTCGAGGGTGGCTGCTACTAGTTCTGTTCTTCGCAGGCATGCCTGGTTGAAGGATCAGAATTTAGCTGAGCATGTTAAGACAAGGATTTTGGATGCTCCTTTACAGTCTGATGTGTTGTTTGGATCGCCTGTGGAAGCAGTTTTAAAGAAAATGGAGGACAAAGCTAAATCTATGCAAACTGTTAAAGATTTTTTGCAGGTGCAACCACCAAGTTTAGTAGAAATTGGCCTGCTAAGGGGTGGACATATCCTGCTTATGATTCCCAGTCTAGGGGTAGGTCTAGACGTGGTAGGGCAGGGCTCAAGGTTCTTTCAGGCCTAGAACAGGGAGTTCCCCTGCTCAGACTTCTGGTGAGGGCAGGGGTCAGTCCTTTCGTAAACAGACTCAATGACCTGTCTTTCAGCTGCCAGTAGATTCTCGTCTGGCAGCTCCTTTGGGAGGAAGACTGTCTCTTTTCAAAGAAAATTGGGATTTGATTACTCAAGACAAATGGGTGTTGGATATCATTCACCATGGTTACAGATTTTATTTCCACACAATGCCCCTTTCAAAGGCATGCCAGACGTTCCTCCTCCACAAAGAAAAGAGGCTCACAAGCAAGTTTCTCAGTTACTCCAGATGGGGCCATTCAGCCAGTCCCTGTATCAGAAAGGGGCCTAGGATTTGATTCTCGCCTGTGCCTAGTACCGAAAAGGCGGAACACGTGGAGACCAATTTTGGATTTATCTCTCCTCAACACTTTTCTGGACATTCCCAAGTTCAAGATGTTGACGTTACAACAGCTTTTACCTCTGCTGGGCAAAGATCACTGGATGGTAACTTTAGATCTCAAGGAAGCTTACCTTCATGTGCCTATAAGACTAAGTTGCAGGAAGTATCTGCGGTTTCGAGCTGGAAATTCTCATTATCAGTTCTCTGCATTGCCCTTTGCCTTATCTACTCAGAGTATTCACAAAGGTTCTGGCTCCAGTGATAGCTTACTTCAGGCTTCAAGGAATTCAAATCTATCCTTACTTGGACGACTGCCTGATTCTGGCTCAAGAAAAGGAAGACCTTCTACAGCATCTGGAATATGTTATAGCAGTGCTAAGATGCCTAGGGTATTCTGTGAACGAAATAAAGTCCAGTCTAGTACCCTCTCAAGACATGTGCTTTCTGGGTGTGAGACTGAATACAGCAGCCCAGATGGCCTTTTAACCCCGGACAAACAAAAGAGTCTATCACTTTACTTCCATCAACTATCTCATCAGTCCGTGCTGACTGCAAGGACAGTCCTTCAAGCATTAGGGTTCATGGCATCTTGTATTCTGGTGCTTCCCAATGCCAAACTGCATATGAGGAAGCTACAATGGTATCTCAAAAATGTATGGACACAGCACTGC